>NC_071394.1:13125986-13425986 GCF_022682495.2 Desmodus rotundus
GGACTATAATCTCGGTGATGAGAAGAACCATAACTGTCCTGAATCTTCTCCTCGTGTGCCTAATGTCACACCTAGCAGGGACCAGGACCTTGACAAATATTTCATAAGTTAATGAGTGAGAAGGCATCTCACAATGTTGTAAATGGGTCAGACAGATAAATCTTGGTATTTTACATGAAACTCTGATGTAACAGTTGGATGGCACGTGCTGCTATTCCTACCTCTCAGACATCAGTACTTCAGATTAATATTCCTAGTTGCTTTAATTCTGTATTATCTTTTTTTTTACCCTTTTTTTCACATTGGCGAGGCGGCCAGCTTTTATTTCTAATCTGGATAAGGCTCCCAAGATCACAAATTAATTATTTTAGCCCAAGAAAATTGTGTATGGCAAGTTGTCGAAAATACACTAAAATAAGCATTTCCGAGTTGACCACTATTGCACATCATCCATGGAAACTAGCCTTCTAACGCATGTTTGACTTACTTAATATACCACGTTTATCACTTAGAACTGATGTACTTGGCACCGTAGAATTAAATGCCATTATTCAAGCGTGAAAGGGTTAACTTCCAGTAAAGGAAAACAAACATGTAAAGGGAGGTGGTTATGGAACTCTGACTAGGAAGAGGACACCATAAAGGTGGAACAAGCTATCAACAGTAGACAGAGCCATCCGTTCACTAAGTCCAGCAAATACATACCGAGCTTTTCCTCCCTGCGTGTGTCAGGCAAGGGGGGTGAAATTAAGATGATTCTGGTATACATCCTACCCTCAAGGAGTTCACGGTCTAGTGGGAGAGAGAAACTACAAAAGGATAAGTCTTGTAAGAGAAGTTACCAGATGACCAAAAGCCGGGGCTCTCTCCAAAGGTGGGTCAATCGGAAGAAGTAGGGGCGGCCTAGTTTCTGGAGAGCTGCATGTCAAAATACTGTCTAGAAATGTCAAATAGACATCGTGAGTGCTGCCAGTCCACACCCCACACCCCGCACCCCGCACCCCCCACCCCCTGGCAGACACCAGTGAATGATGATGACACTTGCCCTAGCTCGGCCTAGAACGAGACTCAGGCTCCTTTTCAAGACATCATTTCAGGCAACCACTGCCAATCAAAGTTGGCCAACAAAGTAAACATTTATATTCCATCCCAGGTAAGTGACTGTCCCAGCTCCACTGGGACAACTTGGTAATTAAAGTCTTGCTGTCTCTTCTGAATGGGAGATACTCCCCAGGTAATAGTGAAAACACTTGGAGACGGAAAGGGATCTGGGAGGAGAGGGCAGGGGACATCAAGGATGATCAGGTCATCTGACCCACATTAATGGGAAGATGTTGAGGCCGTGAAGACATCACAGCCATAGAATCAGCAGGCGGTTGAGGAGTAGCTGACATGTGTCTACTTTACAAGTTTGAGGTCCTAACAAGACACCTACGTGAAGATGGCAGGATTCACCCAAACTCACAGTGTTTCTTAACAACCCTGAACCATTTTCAGTTTTTTGTCTTAGAAGTTGGCACTGTCATCCGTTCGGTTGTCTAAGCTGGGGACCTGGACAATATCCTTGACACATTCTCTCCCCACCCCTCAGAGCTAATCCGTCATGAAGTCCTGTTGGTTTTATTTTCTCTGCATTTTTCTAATCCATTACTTTATACCCTTTCTACCATGAGATATTACACAGGACATACTTACACTAAAATATTATTCATCTTTTATCTGCAAGTCAGACTTCACTGGGCACCCTACATTTTTATCTGCTCAACCTGACAACCCTAGCCCCCAGTAATCTCAATCGAAAGAAGTGGAAATAGGTTCTCACACGCTAGTGCCACACTCTGCATTGGACGATGAATACATTATTTCTTTGTCAACGTATGGGACCAAGATTCTAGAGACAAATGTACATGTATTTGACCTGCAGAGCACCTTATATATTTAGATAGCTTTTCAAAAAAAAAAAAAAATCAGTTGAGCAAGGTCAAACTACAGAATATTTTGTGAGGTGCAGATAAAGTGTGTAGTGGAAAGACAAAATGTTTTCTCTAGTTTGACATTAGCTGACTCTTCTTCTAGAACTTTGATAACAATATTATTCCCCTTGGAAAGGCCAGCATGCTGAAATTCTTCACATATTTTGTAAAGTTATGTGTTACTGAAAAACTGAAACCCAGCCAACATGAGAGATATTGTCAGGTTCCCTCGGAGCTTAGCGGAATACTATCTCATGCATGACCTGTTTTTGAAATGAGATTTTGAGAAAAACAGCAGAACACCTTCTCCGGCTTCTTTTCCACTAACTGCTCACACTTGATACATTCCTTAGATGGCCTAATTAGCTCCCATCACGGCAACCAGATTCCCAAACCTCTATTCTTAGCTGGGGACTGGAGTTTCAAGTAACAGAATCAGCTCTGGCTAAGGATACTAGGGTACTCACTTATTCTCTGAACAGTTCAGATAGCCAGGCTAAGAAGCTCAACACCCAACCGCATTGTGAGGGGTGTTCTAGAAAAAAAAAAATATCACTGTTTCCACAATTAACCAGAGCCTACACAGCTGCCTCACTTTGCACCAGTGACAACTTGGGAGTGGCCAGGCTCTGTCACAGCAGCCATGAGGAGCTGGATGCTTCCACCCCTATACTTAACAAAAGATGGATTCCCTACGCATTTATTTCTTCGCATTGCCTCTGTCACAGTTGCCATTTTCAGTGAGTGGCTCTGTGCCCTAGCAGCCAGGGAGACTGGGAACATGCATTCTGGCTTCATTCTTGGGGAAGCTCAACTCAGAATTTGGGAAACTTTCCAAATACACAGGGAGGGTGTTGAAAGACATTGAGCAGCAATCAACATGAATGACATTCCTTACTCTTGAACACACCACTCTTCTCAAACATCCTACGAAATAGAACCCAATGATGAAAACACAGGCTTTGGAGTCACATGAACTTGGGTTTCAGTTTCAGCTTTGCCTCTTTTTTTTTCTTTAAATGATTTGAGAGAAAGAGAGAGAGAGAGAGAAACATTGATTTGTTGTTCCACTTATTTATGCATTCATTGGCTGCTTCTTGCGTGTGCCTTGACTGGAGGTCGAATCTGCAACCCTGGTGCACCCAGACGATGCTCTAAGCAAGTGCTACCTGGCCGGGGCCCAGCTTTGCTTCTTGTTGACTGGAATGTTGGACAAGCCAGCCCCTCTGAGGCACTTCTTCTCATCTGTGAAGTAGGCACATTAAAACCATTCACCTGATAGGACGGAGGTGAGAACATGAGAAAAGTGAACCCACGCAGTGGCGGCGTTCACCCCCCGCAGGACAAGGACTCATCTGTGAATACTGTGAGTGCTACCTCTTTCTTGGAAAATCTCTCAGTTACAACCAATTCGATGATTTTAAAAACAATCGATTTCCTCATTTGTGTTGTCCTTTTCACATAAGAATACTTTTCCTTGTGAATTGTTTCACTAATGACATTATTGCAAAAGGTGTGCACACATTCATTTTCTGCAGGAAACTTTTTTCCTAATAGTTTTCTGATTACATTGCAAGAAAATTGAAAATTACAGAAAGGCAGAAAGGTGGAAATTAAAATACCTCTAAATTCCATTATTCAGAGATGGCCACTGCTAACGGCATGTCGTATCTTTGTCTGCAGGGAGGCATTTCTTATCCCCGATAGGAATCACGGGCTTATGGCAATGGAAACGACTGCAATGACTCCTTTGGTTCCCAGTGGTTACTGTAAGCCCACGGGCCCCGTCCTTCCCGCTACCTTCCTCTGTGTTTCCTCCAGCCTCACATTGGAGGGTAAGGTCACTTGAAACCTTTGTTGCCAGGTTGCAAGTTTTGTTTTAGTTATTAATTTTGTGGTAGGAGGCTTCCAGTTTTCTGTGTCAGCCCCGTGTTCTAAACAGGGGGAGTAAGGAACGCTGGGAAATATTACTTGGCTCAGTGGGAGCCTTTGAGAGAGTGAGAGAGGAGGAAAATTACTTTTTTATTGTGAGGTTTGCCAAACGGTCTCTGAGAAGCTGTGATATCATTCATGCGCTGTGCCGAGCTGGATGGAAGCTGCTCATCTTGGCAAACATCTAGAGTGAGCGTGTAATTCCTCAGGGCTGGTATCTGCTTTTATCAGAAATAGTTCCATAGGCGGTATTTACATAACCGTGGTGGAGTGTGAGAATAAACACAGCTGTGGCATTGCCCTAAATATTTCTATTCAGCAGGGAATTAAAAGAGAACTTTATCGCTGAACTACAGATAAACACAATTCATCAAGCAGTGGTCAGTTCAACCAGGGAACAAAATAGGAGTTATAAAAGCCCGGCCTGCTGAAAATAGCTCCAATCAGCCTGCCTGACTTTATTGCTCCTCCACTCCCTCCCTCCTCCCCTCTCTCCCTCCTCTTTCTCAGTTCCAGAAATATAGGACTCATCAGCTGGCAAGGAAGTTGTCTAGATTTTTTTTTCCTTATGCCAAGAAGGTAGTGGAAGGCACTCTGATTACTGAGCAGAGGCCTACTACAGGCCATTGTACCCCCAGGTGCTTTATATATGTCCCTCATTTCAGAAAGGTTCCTCTTTCTTTCTGGGTTATAGAATCAAATGTAGGTGAGAGTAAGGTTTTTGTTTTGTTTTGTTGGCTGAGAAGCCTTTTGAACTCCAACCTGCACTGAAATGAAAGCATGATCGCCACAATTCTAAGGGACCTGCATCTGGGAAGTCACCTGTCGCATCTGTGTATTTGAAATGCCAGTGCAGTCCCCACTTGTGCACAGGAAGACAGTTACATGGTGTATTCATTTTCTAGGGTTTCCATATCAAAGTGGACACACACTGAACACTTGAAAGAACAGAAAGGTATTCTCTTTCAATTTTGCAGGCTGGAAGCCTGAGATCAAGCTGTTGGCAGGACTGGTTCTTTCTGGAGACTTTGATGGAGGAACCATGCCCGCCCTCCCTCCCTCCCTCCTAGCTTCTGGTGGTTGGTGGATCCGTGGCATTCCGTGGCATCACTCCAGTCTCTACTTCCATCTTCACGTGGCCTTCTTCTCTGGGTCTCCGTGTGTCTTCTCTGTCTCTCATAATGGCACTTCCATTGGGTTTAGGACCCACCCTAGTCCAGCAGGTAGATTAATGAGAAAAGGATCTCACCACCATCCTTACTTTAATCACTTCTGCAAACATCCTATTTCTGAATCAGTCGCAAGATGGGGCAGGGATACTATTCAACCTACTACACGTGGGAAGCGTCTTGGGGACAGGGACCACATACTCTACTTGCCTCTGTGGCACCCGACACATGCTGAACACCTGTGAGTGTTCTGGAATGCTTTCAGTTACAGCCTGTCTTTGTGTGCACGTGCAAAGAAGTCGCTGCATGTTTCCAACTTTAATTTGTAACCCAGGAGATGTACTGGGATTTGCTGTTTCGATATGCATGCCTTGTCCCTTTGCTAATAGTGTGGCTAAGAGAGAGCCTCAATAAATACGAAACATAATACAAAAGCATTGTATTCACTAATGTTTCTTTTCCCAGAGACTGAGCCAACATAAGAGTCTTAAAATGTTAAAAGCATAAATGACAACTACGAACATCAAGATTTACGAGTCACAAAGCACTTTCACAATTATGATCTCATTTGACGCTCTGGTAACCTGTGAAGGCTATTATTATCACTTTCTTCATCATCATCATCATCAATATTCCTATTTTATAGAGGATAAAGAAAAGCTCAAGGCTCATAGAAATTAAGTGACCTATTTGTGGTTAGTGTATGAGTTAGGACTTTTAGTTGTACTTGACAATAACCCAACCTAAACTGTCTTATGCCAAAAAAGGAAGGTAGGAGCAAAATGTAAAAATATACGGAGTGTCAGGTGGGAACCCCAGATCCAGGTCTGTCATCTCTCAGCTCTCGTTTTCCGCCCTTGAGGGCAAGATGGCCATTGGTAGATCCGGGATTGTATCTGACCCTCTGTGTATATATAATGAGGGGGGGGAAAAGTCTCCTTAAAAATGATTCCTACAGAAACCCTGGGCCAGGGTCTCCATGGCCCAGATTGGATCCCCTACAACCCTCAAACCACCAAGCTCCCCAAGCACACAGACTGGGCATGGGGGTGAGACCTGGGCAGACAGCTTTCCCCAGGTGTCCACAAGGAAGCGCAGTTTCCAAATGACAGAGCTTGGACTTGAGACAATGTGATTTTAACCAACAGGCCAGGTCTGCTCTGCCTCCTCTTTCCCTCTGCCTCCTGCTCCTCTTCCGTCCAGATACAGTGCGTACACGGTGGGTACACACGGAACAAAATCCCGAGGATACAGAGTTAAACAGTGGGAGTCTCCCTTCTGACCTTGTCCTCCTGTCACCCAATTTCCTCCCTGACTGAACCCGCCTGTACACCTCTGCAGCACAGTCTCCACATCCCCAAGCGTTTATTTATACAGATCGCTTTTACATCAGGGACGTGCTACTCTCACTTCCAGGGCATTGGGCTCTGCTGGTTCTGTGACTGTAATGGCTTCAAAGCCCCAGTACAGTGGCGTCTTCGCACACCACTCCGGCATCCCTCCGCCCTTGAGTTTTTATTTTCCTTTTCTTCTTCTCCCTCCTACTTCCTCCCCTCTTTTTACTTCATTTCCTTATTTTTACTTCCTTCCATACTTTCACAAATTGAAGTAATTATTGAAGTTGAGACTACCTTTTTAAAAGGATGAGTTGAACTATTTGATGATTCGAAAGGGTTCTTTTGGGCTAGTTTTCAGCAACATACTTCACAAGGATGAAACGATTTCCCATCTTTTTTCATCCCCGTAGTCACCGGTTTGCTCAGGCCGCTGAACAAGCAAAGGGACTTCAATCGGTGGTTGAAGCTCCAGGGATGGCCACAACTCCTGCCAATGTGTGCTTCTGGTGTGAGCTTCTCATAGTTCATTTGGATAAAACAAATAGGTAGTGGAATAAGGGGCAATGTATTATCAGGTTTGTCCCAGTGGAGAGAGATACACAGAAGACTCATGTATCTCCCTCCATTGATATTTTCCATTCCTGGAGGTCAGAAATAGTCCTTGTATAATTGTTTTGTGTTGCCTGGGGTTTGCATGTTCCTCCAAGTCCACATCCTCTGAAAAACAGCTGAACCAGAAACTGCCCCAGCGGGCTCTCCCTGCCTTGTTCACCCACTACCTTTTTACTGGACACATTTGGGAAGACTATCCCTTGTAAACTAGAATGGAAACTAGAATTGATCAAGATCAGCTTGGCACTGTGACATCTCGTGCATATATTATCTCACTTAGTCTTTCCAATAACTTTGAGAGGCAAGTGTATTGTGCCATTTTACAGTAAAGAAATTGAGGCTTAGGGAGATTAAGTAGCTTGTCTATGGCCTCATAGCCAACAAGTTTCAGAATCAGACTGAATCCAAAAATCCCTGTGGTTAAAAACTACCTCATACTGCATGGGCTTTCAATTGACAAGGAAATGGGTTACTGGAGGAACCACGGCACAGCCAGGCCAGGCATGGAACTTCTTTCTCTCTCTATCTCTTCATAATCTAAAGAGTGTGCTGCACTGGATTAAATGACACATTAGGCCAAAGTGTCTGTATCTCAGATTTTTGCTTGGTAATGTGCTAAGATTATGTACATAAAACTACCACTTGACCTTGTCTAGAAACTTGGGTTGTTATCCAGAAGTTCTGGGGACTTTGGTGCTACCAGGTACTTACTGTTTGCTTTAGGTAGTAGAGCTCATTGGTGTTAAAAGGAAAAGTTTATGCTCCTCTTACTTCTTCCCCTTGGGTTTTTTTTTTAGGGGTGAGGATAAAGTGGATGTAGATTGCTGAGTTAATTTATTCCTTGCACAAAACACAGATATCTTTTCTGTGCCAGACCAGCCAACAGTTCTTAACCCACTCTCATTTTTGGTGGCTTCATGCTGCTCCCATATGCTGTCAATGAGGCAGCCTTTCTCAACCCTCCTGTCGTCATTGACCCCTGTGTCTGGGTCCACAGTCTGTCTCATTTTATAACAGAGAGCTGCAGTTTAGTCAGAAAGAATCATCTTCACCCGAATCTACAGGCTTTTTATGGGCCGCTGGTTAACAGTCCTGAACACTACGCTCTCCTTTACATTTGGAACAAACCCTTTCCAGAATGTTACTTCATTCATTTAAAGCCTCTCCGTGATGGTTCTAAGATATGTCCCCAGCCCTGACTGGTGTGGTGGTTCAGTTGGCTGGGCATCATCCTGCAAAGTGAAAGGTCATTGGTTTGATTCCCAGTCAGGGCACATGCCTGGGTTGCAGGTTCGGTCCCTGGTTGGCGGGCATGCAAGGAGGCAAATGATGGATGTTTCTCTCTGACATCAGTGTTTCTTTCCCTCTCTTTCTCCCTCCCTTCCTCTCTCTCTAAAAGTAAAAACTTTTAAAAATATATGTTAGAAAAAAGATATATCCCCAATTCTTTGATTCTCTTTCTTTCAAGAAATCATACTCTTTCAAGAGGTAAAGTCTAACTCTCCTCCTTGTGAGTGTGTATTGGACTTAGTGACTCACTTATCATGAAAAGAATGAACTAGAAGTGGTGGTATGTGACTTTGGAGACCAGGTCATCAAGGGAATAGTAGTTCCTCTTGCAATCTGGGCAAAACAGCTGCCACGTCATGAAGGGGTTCACGCAGCTACTAGAGAAGCCCATGTGGCAAAGACTGAGGCCTCCTACTGACAGCCACGTGACCCCTATCTGGGAAGCGGATCCTCAGCCGAGCCCCGTGTTGACGTCCTGACTACAAACTAACAGGAAGCCCCTGAGCCAGGCTACCCAGCTCAGCCACTCAGAAAGTCATGCCACACACAGACTCATTGGAGGGAACATATGTGTGCAGTTTTAAGCCACTAATTCTGGGGGCATTTGTTACTCAGCAATGCATTACTAATACACTCTCCAAGACCCCTGTTGTGTCGCCCTTCTTGTGACAATCACCTGTATGCAGAGCTCTCTATAGGGTTTGAGCTTGGACTCCGAGGGGTTGCCGTGACCCTTAATCTACATAATTGCTGCAGCATTTAATGCATACACACGGGCTTCATTCTCTAGAAATTCTTACTCAGCGGGTCTTGGATGGGGTCAAGCATCTGTATTTAATTAAATGTTTTATAAAAAACTGTTCAAGGGTGTCTGAAGAATATGTTTGAATAAGAACTTCTGCTTTTTTTGACTGCAAAAAACCACAGGCCTCTCTGTGTCCTCGGTGTTCTTCTTCAGAGACCAAATGTGGGGTGGTTGGTTCACCTTTGGGGGGTCAGCCTGGCCCCCTCAGCCGCTGGGAACCCAGCAGACAGCCCAGCTCAGCCTTGTACTCGTACTCATGAACTCACAGAGCAGCCTTTCTCTAACCTGCAACAGATTCACCTGGAGGGTGATGGCTGGTCCTCACCCCTGGAATTCCTCATTCAGTGGGTCCAGGGTGGGAACCAAGAATCTGCATTTCTATTAAGTTCCCAGGTGATGCTGTCACTGCCACATCTGGTCTGTGACCACACTTGGAGAACCACCCCTAAAAAGCATTGGGCCTGGTATTTAAACCTGGCCTCAGAAATTGTCCAAGATCCTCACCATGCTTGCTGCATTGGTTACATGAGTGTGTTTCCTTTGCAAAAATACATTTGAGCCGGACACTATTTGTGTACTTTTCTATCTACATTATACTTAAAATCATAGTTAAAATTAATAATAATGGTAAATTGTGGAGGGGCTCTGCCTGCAGGGCCCTCCCCCACCCATGAGGATAAGTCTACCAAGATATGATCTGCCTGGGGAGGAAAGGTGGCCAATCTCTCAAAGGAGAGGGGCCAGGACCCTTTTCCTCAATGGGCTTTTATTGGGTTTAATTTGCGTAGGAATACAGAGCTTACACATAAACCTCATCAATCATTGTCAGGCAGAAATGATCAAATAATAGATAACATTCAAAAAACTCACGGCTTATTCTGAGTCAGGGTCAGTTAGCTAAAGGGCCATAAAACTTTGGGGAACAAACTCATTCCATGCCTGGACCCTTATCATTTAAATTGAGGGTATTAGCAAAGTAGGCTTCATAGGATTTTATGTATTCTTTCTTAGGCCTAATTGCCTGGGGAATCTGCCCTTTCCAGCACAGGGTCACACCCACCTCCAGCATTGTTTCAGGCTTAAGGCATTGTTTCAGGCTTAACTCAGGCAGGGGAAGGAAGGCAGCCAAGAGATTAGGAGACTTCTTGCAGACAGAATGAGGACTCAGGCTCTGTCAAATCCAGGGGGGGGGGGGGCGGCGGGTGAGGGTCCATCATCTCCTTTTTCTGTAGCTCCCCAAGTCCTTTCCTGAGGGCCTCTTCATTGCCGTACCTGTCTTAGGTCATCCCTCCCTTGAGGAATCTTACCTGTCATTGGCTAACTGGTCCAGCACTGGGGGCCAAGCAGGGTGAAGTAAAGTGGACAGAGGTGGTGCCCCTGCCAGGGAGATAAACTTTGTCTCCTTAGTGGCTTATGGTCCCAAGGTCTTTCACTCAGCCTTAGCCACGGGAGTTTACAGCTTCTGAAACCAGGCAGGGTGGTTCCCAACAGTAAATGTCAAAAACCTGGGCCTCCTTCACTAGCCTGTACCTCTATTTACAAGCTGGCTTTTCCCCAGGGGTATGCTGGCAGCCCAACAAAGAAAAACTTTTTTTTTCTTTTTTGCTGACATCAGTTGTTTGTGTGTGAGAGAGATACCTGGGGCGTGGCTGCTTCCCAAGCTGTCATTTCTTTAAAAAGAAATCCAGGTTTTCAAAAGAAAAACTGTAAAAAAAATATTTGTCTGTTTTAAATTCCTGGAATTATAGATATTGATCAAATAATTTGAAAAGCAAGTTGAACTCTTGTTAATACTTTTTGAGAATCTCAGTTTGGGTTTGGCTATGCAACTTCACCAACAAGTAACAACTTCAGGGGGGGTGGGCGGGGAAGAAAACTCACCCCAGATGGACTTTTCTTTGAAAAGTGCCTAAGAGGAATGACATTTTTTCTCCTGGATGGGACAAATGTCATGTAAAGAATCCCATTTCATCACATAAAGACTTTGGAGTCTCAATGAGATTTGTTTTGTAAATTTCTTACGAAAAAAAAAGGCTAATTATTGCTAAAACCCCCCTACAGACATTCCACTTTCTACACCATTCCTTCCCCACAATTTAAGTTTATGGGCACAAAGGTTTACTCACTCTAAAAGTTTGGTTTCAAATGGAAATGAGGCCAGGTTACTTGGGACTTCTCATTTCCAGGTGATCTGCAAAATTGTCATTTTGGAAGTTGGGAGCTAAATAGGACACTTCGGGGCTTGTTTGCGGGAGATGAGGACTTCGCGCAGCCGCAGAAGACAGCGTGTGCTCTTCTAGTCTAAAGGAGGGACGGTGTAATACAGTAATCAAATCATGGGCTCTCGAGCCTAAACCCCTTCACCAACTTCCTCCCTCCAAATTTCAGTTCTTCCTTCCGTTAAATGGTATTAGTAGTATCAGTCAGAGGGCTATTAGGAAAATTACATAAAATAATATAAAAATATTTAAACATTGCCTGGCGTGTAGTAAATACTCAAGGAAGAGTAGCCTAATTATTAAGGGGTGAAAGGAAATTAATAAATGGATCATTTTACTCAGTGTTGAATCTCCTAATCCCTATGTCTCTCTAATGCAAACATGAATGAATAAATGGTATTTATTTACATATACCCATGGATGAATAAATGTGTTTTTTTTCTCTGAACGAAAAATTACCTAAAAATCACAGACGTTGAGAACAGGTTTGTGGTTGCCAGGGATCTGGGGTGGCAGTAGGGAGGGGAGTGCTGGCAGCTGGAGAGAGCTTTGTGACAATGGAGTAGCTCTGTTCCTTGACTGTGGTGGTGGTTATAAGAAGCTACACACGATAAAATGGCACAGAACCCTACACTTACACTGCATCCAGGTCAGCTTCCTGGGCTTGTTATTGTATTATAGCTGCATAAAACATAACCATTGCCCAGAGACACTGCGTGAAAGGGCATAGGCAGACCTCTGCACTATTTTATAGACGGATGCCATGTTTATCTATAAGTACTTCAAAATAAAATATTAAACACAAAAAGTACCTGTCTAGAATTTCCTCCTTTTACCACAGTTACAGTGTTCAGATCTCTCGCTCTACCTCCGGCGATGCGGTTGGAGTTCTAGCTTAAGCTTTGGTGTTTGACTTTAAACGTACCATTCCTGGCACATATGCCTTCCCATTGTCACCCGCTTCTAGGCCGTTTCACTTCTTCACTGCACATGTCTGAGCATTTAGCGTTAGGTACACACGCCACAGGCAGGGTTCCTGAGGAATGCAAAGTTTGGTCATCTTTGACTCTAACATACTCACAATTAACACAGCAGTAGATTAAGTATGTGGCTAGATATTTCAATCTGTTTTCTGCCAGCAGCAGCGAGCATATGAGCATGTGATTAAAATACTCTGTGGATTGAGAGGTAAGGGAAATTAATACCAGCTCACAGTTTGGAAGTCTTGATATGAAACTACTAATCAGCCCTCCAGCTCAATAACAGGAAAACCAGACATCCTTAATTCAGGTGATATGGTACTTGGATAGCTATGCCCTCAGTATCTGCACTAATTCCTGGGCCCTCAAATGAATACTTGTGGATGAATGGATGAGTGAATCACTAAGTGAATGAATGAATGAATGGGTGAATGAGTGAATGAATGGATGGATACATGAGTGACTGAATGATGAGACCATTAAGATAAACCATGTAAAACTGACCAAGTCTAAAATTAGAGTAAAGAATTTGTTAACCTTTGTAGCCCAGGACTGGGAGAAGCATGATCGGCCAGAAAATCAAATCCATCTCTCTTTGCTTCTCTAGGCAGCTTGAAATCCACTCTCCAGATGCTAAGCACACGGTGATCCTAAGGAGCAAGGACTCAGCCACTGCCCAGGCTTGGTTCAGTGCCATCCATTCCAACGTCAGTGACCTGCTCACCCGAGTGATTGCTGAGGTCAGAGAGCAGCTGGGAAAAACAGGCATTGCCGGGAGCCGAGAGATCAGACATCTTGGCTGGCTTGCAGAGAAGGTAAGCAAACTGTTCCCCCTGTAATCACCATTTTCCCCAGGGTGTCCCCAGCACTTGTGGCAACCACTGAAGTCAGTCGCCTCATCCCATAGGCTGATTCTCTCATTCGGTGTGTTTAGATTTCTCATCCATATCCAAACATGTTTGCATTTTACAGGGCCTGTGTCTTAATCAACTTTGATTTCCCCACATATGCTCCAATATGTGGCCAATGGTGGGTGGTCACTAATTGTTCGCTGAATGAATGAGTGAGTGAGCAAATAGTTGGATAGTTTGATTCTCACATCTACATATGAAGGGCAGAGAACATTAAGTCAAACTTGCAACAGAGCTATTGCCTTGGGAGGTAAGGAAGTTGAAATTGTTGCTTAAAAGGGTTTGTGTAGTTTTGCCGAACCTGCTTGTTAATAAGACAGATACCTTTACAAATAACAGCAATAACAGCATCAGCAAGGATTTCTTTGAGCAGCAATTACATGGTGACTCTTTCCATCCATATGTCATCTTACATTTTATCTGTATTCTTAAGCCAGCAGACCCTGGAGGTCAGCATGGTATTCAGCAGGAATGGGGCGGGGCACGTGGTGACAACAAAGAGCCTCTGTCCGCAGGGAAGAGTGAAGCTGCCGAGGACAGGACCTGGGGTCATGTTAACACTGTCACTCTGATTTTTTCCCCAAGCCATGTGATATGTTGAAGATAGTAAAGCTCACTCTACAGTGACCTCCTGGGAGTTAACCCTTCTGTTCATTTCAAAGGATTGAGCTTTTGCCATTGTCCCTATACCTGATTGCTGTCCCTTGAACTTGACCTTGAGGGCTCATGAACACTGGGTTTTTAGGACAGTCTGACCTCCCAGTGACTCCCATTCTAATAGGCAGTAAGTGGGAATAATGATTGTCATAATAACAGCTTTCCTGCCAGTGAACCATGTCATCTGAGAAGCCCCAGTCAAATGGCACTTGAAAATAATACTCAGGCACAGAGTTCGGCTGTTTTCCATCATTGTTCTTTGTTTGTACCAGTTCATGCGTGGGACTCAGCCTGCAGAGTTTAACACTAAATGAAGCTGTTTGGGTTGGGATTGTCCCATCTCTCACAGATTTCAAGGACTAAAGGGACAACACAGGTGGTGGTAGCTCCAAAATCATAACAAACAGAAACCACAGGTAGCTTCCCGTAACCTTCTGTGTCAGGGGTCTTCGTGAAAACAGCACTGCAAATCTGAATGATGTCGTTTTAGAAGTCACATCTGTAACACTCTCCAAATATATGTGTTTTCATTAGGAGAAGACCTATTAGGGAGCTTTCTCTTGCAAGTGACAGAAAGCTCAACTTAGCTTGAGCAAAAAAGGAGATGTACCACTTCTTATAAGTCTAGAGGTAGACTTCAAGCACTAGACTTATAAGAAGTGAGATCCACATACTCAAATAATGATAGGCCTGCCCATCCATCTCTTTGCACCCTTTTCCACTTTGCTGGTTTACACTCAGGCATGTTCTCTTCCTTGGCCTGACCTTTCCAGGCTTGTGTTATTCCTTATAGTTGGCTATCTCTGGAAACAGGGGCTTTCTTGCCCCTGTAGTTCCAACAGAGGTTCTAAGACCAAGCCTAATTGAACTGACTTAGATCATATGATCAGCGCTGAGTGGGAGCTGAGATCAGCCTCGTCTGAGCCATGTGCACTGAGAGAGGAGGAGAGGTGATTCTCTAATGGAAAATCAGGCTGCTGTGCAAGGAAAAGACTAAACAGATTCTGGGGAAGCAAAAGCAACAGACATTGACTATAGAGAGAAAAGGCAAGTTGATTGGGATGAAAAATGTCCTCACTTGGTTAAGGTCCTGAGTGGACTTGGAGACGTATCATATGTTTCAGGGTCCTGGCAGAAGTTGGATGGCAAATTCAAAGGGGATGATTGGAGAGGACTTATTGCAGGAATAACTTGTAAGGTGTGGCCACAGTAAGGGGAACCAATAAGAGATGGACAAGTACCCTGGAGCTCACAACAGCAAGTGGCCACTACCATCCCTTAACCTGAAATGGCCAGCAAAAGGAGCAGACTTGTAGCTGTAGAAAAGGGCCACCCACTAAGAGCTGGTCCTTCGGAGAGAATCACCACCCTGCCAACCCCTGCCGCTGATCTTTTGCTGGAGTCTCCCATTGGCTGCAGCTGACTGGAAGTCAAAGACAAGGGGCACCCATCAATGCACTCTGTTACGGTCAGATCCAGGGCACAGCACGGGGTGGAAGGGGGAGAGCCTGGGTCTGGGGGCAAAGGGAGGCTGTTGAGAACACACATTTCTCCACCTCCTAAGTATGCGAGATGGTCTCATTGCTTGAAGGTCCTTTTCTTCCATCTCTTTTAATATAAACTGCATTTAAAGTCATTACTACTTGGATAGTTGAAAATTGTATTGGGTCATTAATGATATTGATGAATTTTTCAAAAGGTTCCATTTTCTCACTTATAAATTGTCTTCTTGTGCCTATAGCTTATCCCAAATTATGAGTAGACACATTACCAGGTATTTCCATGGAGCAGCAATAAAGGTGCAAACAAAGCTCGCCCTGTTTTTAGAATATTATCGTTGTTTTGATATAATTTCAGGTAATCTTTACAGATGTTTCTTTAAACTGTACCATACATGGTATCCATAAGAGAAATGATGATTTATCATGATCAGATATCAAAAGCAAGACTATCTTTTACTGCCTTCATCTTAAAAACTTCTCAAACGAGTACCACAAATTAATTTTATGGGGACCAATTCAAACTGGAATTCTCTTTTGAATAAACATTCAATACTAAATCCTAAATCCTAGTGTGGAGACATACGAATGGTTTTTAGCAAAATGTTACAATGAATGGCAGATCCTTAATACTGTGGCTTTCTTATATTATCACAAATACCAGCAAATTTGCTTGGTATTTTGAAGATATAAAGTACGATCCTAAATATATTCAGCTGCACTTGATATCTTTTGTCTTTTCCTATACTGTTCATCTTTGACTTTGTAGATTAATAACAGTGGCTCTGGGACAAGATTTGTACATATTGTATTTAATTTCAAGTTTTTAGAACTGGCATTTCTAGAAACTAGAACAATGTGAAATAACAACTTCTCTTGCAAAATCCTGTTCAGTGCAAATCCTAAACCCTCCTCTATACTACCCAGGAGATGGTCCGGGACTGGAGGAATGGCTCCCGAAAAATGGCTTGTTCTTGAGTCAATGGAGAGAGAATTCAGTCCCCTCCAAGACAGGAGAATAAGCACGGGGGGAAAACTGGAAGCAATGGATTAACACGGCTTGTAAGGAGGGCGGGCCAGAGGCTTGTCTCAAGTGCGGAGAGGGTGCATCCTGGAGGAAGGTGACAACCAAACTTAGTAACTTGGATGACATCCCATTTTGGAAGGTTGTGAAAGTTGACAGATGGTTTGATTTTGACTTGGTGGCCAGTGGGGAACCTTCCTACACAAAACCAGAAAGAAGGAAACTTAGGGGTGATTGCTATGGACTGCTTGCTGGTGGAAGTGGGGCCTTGGGGAGGTAATTGGGTTTAGATGAGGTCATGAGAGTAGAGTGCACATAACGGGATCGGTCCCTTTACGGGTAATGAAGGGACCGGCGCTCTCTCTTTCCACCACGTAGGGGTAGAGCAAGCAGGTAGCCTTCTCCAAGCCAGCAAGGGTCTGCACCAGAACCCATGTTGGCACCCTGCTATTAGACTTCCAGCCTCCAAAATTGTGAGAGGTAAATGTAAGCCCTCTGTTGTAGCAGCCTAAGAGATTGATCCAACCCAACCTCGTCTTTCTAAAAATGAGGAATCTGGGACCTAGAGGATGGAAGGTGGTTTATCTAAAGTTACACTGTAAATAAAAATACAGAAATAATTAGATAGCGGGACAATGCTGTGATATCGTTATTTCCTTTATTTAACTTATAAAACAATCCACTGCAACTCATTCACTGAGATGTTCTATTCTTTCTTTGAACTCTCGTAGCCATTCTCTGGAGTCCCTACAATATCGAGGTCAGCACTGGGCCAGAAGCCTTTGAACTGGGGCCATATTCCTTGTCTCTTTGGCTTCCTGCTTCCATCAGCTACACGCAGTGACAGGCCCTGTCCTGCTTTGTCCTGTGAGTGCCCTCACCTGTAGACGGGCCAGGTGCACGACGTAAAGTCTTTTCCACAAACATCTTAGTCTCAAAAATTTTAATTCCTTGTGGGAATTAAAATCTCCAGTCTGTCCCAAAAGGGCCCATAAATGCTAATCCACACCCTGAATTATTAAATGCATCATGCCTCAAACCACAGTTTTTCATTGTCCTTAAATTAATCCTTTTGCAGTTATCATTAAGATGTTTTCAACTGTCTGGTTACAGAAAAGAGGAAAATAAACCAAGTTCTGACTCTCTTGCTCCTTAGCAAAACCAGTAAGAAACAGGGACACAGCAGAATTCTTGAGTTGTTTTGTGCTCAGTTCATCAGGCGTTGCCTTTGTGTAACCTCATTGTCTCCCTCTGCAAACTATTTCTTGTCAGAGTAAAGACACAAAAACACAACCCAACCAAACAACAAATCCTGGCTGGCAGCTCTGGGATTCAAGTTCAGTTCTCAGCCTTCCTCCTATCCACTTGAGATTCCTTCGAACAAGGGCGTTCCATCACTGTGCCTCCCAAGGGGGTTACTGGCGGAGAGGAAGTTGGTAATTAGTATTTATGATGTTCCTAGTCTGTCTCAGGCAGTGTGCTTTAAAATCGTCTCTGTCCTATGCGCTAGACTTGGAGAAATGGAGTAACTTTTCTAACAGCACTCCTAATGAGTGGCCAAGAAAGAGTTTGAGCCCTTCTTCCAAATTCCCAAGCCCAGAAATTTCCACTACGCTGAGGATCCCAGGGAATATGTTTCTACAGGAGTGAGACACCCCAGAATCAGTGTCGGAGCATTATCACACACACCAAAAGCATTGTTTCGGAACTAAGAGACATATCAAAAACACCCAAAATCCTTTATGTGCCTTTATGGAAATAAGGGGTGTCTTCGTCCATTGGGGCTGCTCCAACACCAGAGACTGGCTGGCTTGAACAGCAGGATTTATTTCTCACAGGTCTGGAGGCTGGGCATCTGAGAGCAAGGGGCCAGCATGGTCAAGTTCCTCTTCCTGGTTGACAGACGGCCTTCTTCTTGCTGTGCCTTCACGTGGCAGAGGGGAAGGGCCAGCTCTCTTAGAGGGACACTAATCCCATCACGAGGGTGCTGCCTCTGTGGCCTAATTACCTCCCAAAGATCCCACCTCCAAATACCATCAGTGTAGGGTTTCAGCTATGAATTTGGGGGGACATTGGCATTTAGTCCACAGCGGGAGGAATCCACACACTAGGACTAACATTGTCTAAAGTCTTTTCCTGAAATATTTACTCTTCTGTCCATGTCCATTGCACTCGTCAACTGCTTTCCTTCCTCTCAGGACACGAATCAAGGAGCAGACTTCCTCTCCCCTGGTCCTCCCATCTGCTACGTCAATCAACCAAACCTCTCTGGCTAGACCTCTCCCTTTGTATTCCACACAATGACCCTCTGCATTAGTTACGTGCTGTGAAACCCAAAGAACAGTTCCTACAAAGACGGAAAGCATCCTGGATAACACAGGTTAGGGGGAGACCAGCGTATAAATTACACGCACGCCACATACACAGCTGGCTTTGATTTGCACGTTTCTGTGGTTTCATTAGGTAATACCCGCCTCTCAACAACACGGCTCGGATTCCTTTACCATGGTATATTAACTGTGGCTAAATTCCATAAAGTAAAATCTTCGCTCAAAGCCCCGCAGTCCACACATAGCGGACATGCGTTCTGATCAGTGACTGGTGTGTCACTTCTTTCCAAGGCTGCCTGTGGTTGGTCACTGTGCATCTGTTAGTCAGTTTACAGGTAGACAGCAAAGAGAGTGGCTGTGTTTTCTCCTTGTCTCCAATGGATGAATCTATATGGCATTGTCTAAGAATGAACAATAGAGAAGGGAAACTGTCCCAAAAAGTTGAAAGGCAGCAAAATGGAAAGTGATAACTCTGGAAGTGAAGTTCAAACCATATGTACATGGAGTTATAGAAGAAGAGCTGACCATGGGAATGCAGGCATTGATACTGTTCAGGAGCCTCCTGATATACAGCCCAAAAAACTTAGTGAAGGGAAATTTCTAAATGTAGAGGAAGACGGAGGATAAAGGCACCCCAGAAGAAACAATGCCCGTGGAAAACTTCACATTAACAGACTTCTTAGAGCTATTCCATGTCATTGAAAGTACAAAGTAGAAACTGTCGTTGCTGATCCAAACGTAGGAAGGAGGACGACGACGTTCCTAGGCCTAGCAAAGATGCTCGCTCTGTGTCGTAAATTATAAACAAGGACGAGGCAACAAGCGCTGTTCAGACTCCTCTGGATAAGTTTTTGACTTGGAATTAAGGCCCTTTAATTCTCAACCTGTTTAATGTTGCAAATGATAGATTACTAAGTAAACATCAGTTTTACTTTATTCACTTTCCTCTGCACTGATCACTGACAGTAAGTCAACTTTTAAGGTTTTAATAACAATTTTCAAAGGCCATAGAACAAGATTCATTTTTTCCAATGATTGGTAAGATGAGTTAGTATGGCTTCAGCTTGCACAATCATTTTTATTGTCCAGCACAACTGTGCAGTGGCAGAACTGCTTCCCCCTCACCTTTCTTTTGCATCTCTATTTCCTCTCTCTCCACCTCTGTATCCACCTCTTCCCATATCTATCTATCCACTCATCCATCTATATGTGTACCTACCTATCTTCATTCATCCATCTCTATGGACATATATCTGTCAACATGACTATCTACATTCATATACCTATTTTCTGTATTCTCACATATCACTAGACTATCGTTAATTTCACATCCAGCAATAGCAATTTATTTACCCCAGAAAGTTCCAGGTAAATATAACCAACCCAGCAATCTCATTCTCTAGCCACATGGCCCACCTGCACCAGAACAATCCCAAGTGTAAATGTAAAATAGCCCGGGCCTGACTAAAACAGGCCACTGGTAATCAAGACCTTGCCAGTGTAATTAATGGAATGATATTTCTGGAGCCTCTAAATATACCAGCTCCACCATCTGCATAAAAAAATTCACCTAAGTAGGAATTCCCCACCACTGCTTCCAGGGAGAAAATAGTCTCTGACCCGAGGGAACTCCCATCTGATTACTGGAAACAGCATCACTGTCCAGGCTACCCTGACTTGCATCATCTTTGCCACGCTGGGAAACACAAGCCATCAATGCAGTTAGGTGCTAATAGGCCTCTTGTGTTGCTTTCATAGGCAGACATCAAGTTCGCCAGTGAATCACCGGTGAGATGGGGCAGGACTGAGGAAAACCTGACAACGGTTTGGTTAACTTACTGCTAGTTTTCTACTATAGATGTTTAAAGTCATGTGAATCTGATTCAGGCTGCCCCCGTCGTCCAGTCTCTCAAATAAAACTTGTGATGTTCAGTTGGGATGGGTGGCTGGGTAGGTGGCAGAGGCAGCCATATAAGCGCATGAAAATACACCCACTTTTCTGCATGACTTCACAGTGCAATTTAGTTATGTGAGTCATTCTCCCCAAGGGGGAAATGTCAGAGCTGCCCCCGGAGGGCAGATGGAGACGTGCAGGTTTCCTTCTTGTAGGCTGATTCCCACAAAGTCGTAAGGGCCGGATTCGATTGCTTTGGAAAAAACTCTAGGACTTGAGATAAAAAGCCCCTTGTGCCTTGGTGTATGGCTAGCGGACTCTGCTAAACTTTGGTTTTTCTTATTGGGCATTATAGATCGTCCTTCCTTTATGAAATAGATAACCCACTGATTAACGTCTTAGAATTCTTTAGGGACCGAGTCCCAGATGGAGCTTCTCAGGGAGTGATTACTGAGCGAGGACTCTGTTAAAAGGGAAACTGAGGCATGCTGAAAATCTTAAGAGTTGAGCAAAAATCGATTCCAATCGGCCAGCAGCAAACAGAAAGGCAGCGCTGACGGGAGCTCATACGGAGAAAGCACTGGAGCAGAGTAAGAACATTATTGATCGGCTGCAGCCTCCAGCCTGGCTGGCTGTTTGTGGTGGGCTGTCCTTAGGTTTTGATTTTGTGACCCTGAGGCATTTACAGGCTCAGATATGCAGGCTACCTCAGTCTAGCGGCCTCTTTGTTTAATTCAGCAACTGTTAGGAGAAACCTGTAAGGAAGTGAGAGAAGTAGCTAGACAGGGAGGAAGCTAAGCACAGACGTGGCATGTGAAAGGCAGCTCAGAGCTCTCCTACCTCGAGCCAAGAACGCCAGGATTTGGTGCCCCGGTAGGTCAGCCATTAGCTGGGAACCACTCCCAACAGCCAAGGGCAATTCTTTAGAGAAGCAGAAGGGTTAATCTGTGAGCAGTCAGTGTACACTGAGGTGAGGGTTGGATGCACCCACCTAGTGCAGGGATTTTGGGCAGAGGGCCAACAACAGCTACTAAAATCACTGGGGTGTTCACATGGGGGGAAAAATTCCAGCAGATGGACATGGGACCTTTAAGTGGCAGAGGGGTTAAGATAGTTCTGTAACGTGCTGATGGTTGCAGCCGTTACCTAGAAGCGTACTTTTATTTATAACTGTACTCAGATTTTAGTAATTCACCCTGGCACTTACTCAGTCCTTCCTCCCTCACACCATGGACCAATTATTTTTTTAGGCTTTTAAATCCCCTTTGCATGCTTACATTCTTGGCTTGGGCTTTTTATTCTAACAGGACTAGGCCGCCATATTACAAACTCCATGCCAACGAACATATTTCATTTTTCGTCTTGAAACCCCAAGTTGGTATTTTCAGGTCTTATAAGCTGAATCAGTTCCCTGGTTCATCAAGTGAGTAAATTTCAATTTCTTTGCACTGATTTGATTGAGAAGTAGGGAGAGAAATATAGGTGTATCTAGAGTTCTAGAACCTGATTTCGGAACGTCCATATTTTATACGGTCTGTGTCAAGGTGAAAGTGAGGATCTTCAGGGAGCCTCAGAGGTCAAGCAGGCCTCTCAGCATTACCCCCACTCACTCTCCTGTCATAATGGGTCAGACAGAGGCCCCGAAATATTCCTTGATCTGTCTTTGCCAAGGAGGTTGTAACCTCGCAGAGAAAAGACACCATTCCTCATTTAGGCCTATAGCACCAGTGCCTAGGCAGGGTCTGCAAAAGAGTAGGTGGGCAATCGACGTCCGTCACATGAGTGAGTCTGTGGGCCGGTGGTACCAGCCAGAACACGCATTCCTTGTTGTCAGTAGGAACTGTAACTACTGTCTCCGGGAATGAATTACAGTTTTACATGATGTGTTCACGGTGGTCAGGTCCAGGCACCTGACCCTCATTTCTATGTTTTAAACGATCATCCTTTCACATACTAACTCTCAGGCCATGAACTTGATGTAACTTAGGGATTTCTGTACTGAAAATGTCAAGTGTCTCAATTTTGAGTCAGATGCAGGTGTGATGGTCTTTGAGTGGCTATTCTTTATTTTCTATAAATTTATCATTCTTCTTTTTTAAAAAAAATTTTATCCTCATTTGAGGACTTTTTTTTTTCCCCATTGCTTTTAGAGAGAGAGAGATACATCTATGTGAGACAGAAATGTTGATTGGATGCCTCCTCATACACTCCCTGACTGGGGATCAAATCCAAATCCTGGGTATGTGCCCTGACTGGGAATCGAACCTGTGACCTTCTGGTCTACAGGATCATGCTCCAACCAACTGAGCCACACTGGCCAGGTCTATCGTTCTCCTTAATGAAAAGGACACTTGATTAGAAGTCAGGAAATGTGGACTCTAAGCTGAGGTTGCTAGTTGCTCAATTGCCCCACTAACACAAACTCAGATACATGCCTTACTTGTCCCATGAGCTTTAAGAACCACGGATTCTTTTTTTTTAAATTGTTTTAATCCTCACCCAAGGATATGTGTACTAATTTTAGAGAGGGGAAAGGGGAAAAGGGAGAGGGGATAAGGGGGAGGGGAGGGACAGAGACAGGGAAAGAGGGAGGGAGAGAGAAAATCAATGTGAGAGAGAAATATGGATCAATCACCACCTGTACGCACCCCAACTGGGGATCGAACCTGCAACCTAGGCATGCCCCGACTGGGAATTGAACCCACAACATTTTGGTGCATGGGACAACACTCCAACCAACTATGCCACCTAGCCAGGGCAAGAACCATGGATTCTTATATGAGCTTTAGAGCTAGGATGTACAGAAAAAATAATAAAACTTGAATTGGCAATTTTACGTTACTTGACCATAATCAAGCAGCTAGTTTACATTGGGTATGAGACTAAAACACATGTATCTGTGATTTTCAGTCCAGGGCAAAATTCACTGTACTTAGGTGCACCTAACTGTCCATGCAAATCATTGCCAGAACTATTCAGAATTATGCAAATGTGTGTTCTTTTCATTGCTGTTGCACAACTGGGAAATATGGCAACTACTGGTCTAGAACTTTGGTGAGATAAGAGGTAGGAAGAGAGACTGGGAGTAACTTGCAGAGAGAGTCAAAGAGTGGAAGAGATCTCTAGGGAAATGAGAAGAGGGAATGAAAGAGTGAAACCTTGGGGGGCATCTGGAGGAGGAAGTTGGGATTGTGGCCGTAATGATCTACTGGCCATGGCCCCTGTTGCCCTAAGAGGAATGGGCATTTTCCTTCCGTCCTGAAAGACTCCTAAAATAGCGCCAGCAATACTTATCATTGCACTTATTTGCCAACAACTTAACTGTGGCTCCAAAACATGTCCACCTACCTCCCCGCTCCTCGCTCTCTGGTCTCTCATTCTCTGCTCTGCATACAGACTAAATCTTTAAGATTTTGTTTATTTGTAGAGTGAGAGGAAGGGAGGGAGAAAGAGAGGGAGCCAAACAACGATTGGTTGCCTGTCATATGTGCCCCAACTGGGACTGAAACACACCCCACACCTGTGCCCTGCCCGGGATCGAACTGTGGCCCTTTGCTTTGTGGAACAACACCTAAGCAACTGAGCCATACCGGTCAGGGGCAGACAGGTTACATCTTGTATAAACTATGGTTTTTCTGATTCTTCTTAGTTGGGTTTCCTAGACTTTTTACTACACCTCATTTTCCCTAGTTCGTTGTCAACGGTAGGGCTGCTTTCTGCTCAATTGCACCCCCACTAATGGGTATGAAAGAAGGAGAAATCTAAACCACCCAAATTGGATTCTTGTTAGAGAGCGAGGCATTGGGAAAACATGTGTCAGGGGACTTGATCGGTGAAGATGGAGCGCGTTGGCATGTCTGTGTCTCATGAGAACTTCAGGTGAACATGCCGTTTGTATACCTAGATCTCCCAACACAGAGCCACAACACCCACTAAGACAACCTGCAGTCAACAGTGTCAGTGATTTTCCGCCTGTGTGCCAGAGCGCACTGGTGTGCTGCAAGAGGTTCTAAAACATGCGCTACCTGTCTCGTCAGGGGCACTGACCTCTCTTCCCTGAGATTGTCAAGTAACAAACAATGACAACAGTGAACTCAACGACAGACATCCACGTGAATGCCATCCTGAACTATAAATATATAGGTCCTATAATAGAGTTGCATCTTATCGGTTAATTCTTGGTACCAGAAATCCTTGTATATAAGCATAGGCACCTGATTTTCTAAAAAGTCACTTTGGAGCAAAAAGGGTGTTGGGTAATTACTATTATTATATTTTTCTAAATCAATCAAAACTATACCTATTTTTCATCAGATAGGCAAAAAATATATTTCTGGTGTGCTGCAGAATTGTAGCAATTTCTTTATGTGTGCCATGAGATGAAAAAGGTTAAAATCACTGGTCTAGGGGTTAACATCCAAAATATATAAAGAACTAATACCAATCAACATCAACAGATGAATAATTTGATCAAAATATAGGCAGAGGACCTGAAGAGACATTTTTCCAAAGAAGGGGTCTACAGCAAAGACATGGAAATATGCTTGACATCCCGAGTTGTCAAAGAAACGCAAATCAAATCCACAGCAAGAGATCGCCTCACACCTGTCAGAGAGGTTACCAAAAACTCAGTAAATAACAAGTGTTGTCAAGGATGTAAAGAAAAGGGAACCTTCATACACTGCTGGCGGGATTGTAAATTGGTGCAATCACTGTTGAAAATAGTATGAAGCTTCCTCAAAAACTTAAAATTAGAACTACCACACAATTCTGCAATTCCATTTCTCAGCATGTATTTTAAGAAAACTAAAACACTAATTTAAAAAGATAATGCACCCCATATGTTTATTGCAGCATTATTTACAGTAGGCAAGATATGGAAGCCCCATAAATGTCTATCAACAGGCCAGTGGATAAAGAAGCGATGCATATACACAACAGAATGTTATTAAGCCATAAAAAAGAATGAAATCTTGCCATCTGTACCATGGATGGACCTAAAGGCTATTACACTAAGTAAGACAGATAAATACAAATACTGTATGTATTTCACTTATATGTGAAATCTAAAAACAAGGCAAATGAACAAACTGATCTGTAGACACAGCGAATAAACAGATTCATAGACACGAAGAGTCAATTGATGATTGTCCGAGGGGAAGGGGTGGGGGGTGGGCACAATAGGTGTGGGGAATTAAGAAGTGAGAACTGACACTTACAAAAACTGTCATGGGAGGTAAAGTACAGCAGAGGGAATATAATTAATAGCATTTTAATAACTTTGTATGGTAACTGGGCTTACCGTGATGATCATTTCATAAGGTATATAAATGCTGAATCACTATGTTTTATACCTGAAACTAATATAATATTAAATGTAAATTATACTGCATTTTTTATTTAAAGTGGAAAGATTTTTAAAATTTGAATGGATCATATGTGACCCATTGCTAAATTTTACAATGCAAGTCTGTAAATACAGTAGCATATTACGTGATGCCTGGAAAAGATGTTGTAAGTCAAAGTCATGTAAAGCAACCTCCTTCTAAACAGAATGTCAATTTCATGTGTAATTTTATCTAAAACCTTGTTATTAAGCTTGTAGAAGTAATTCCATATTTAATCAACTATAAGTTAGAAGAACACCTTTACAAAGTTTACATAAACTTGATTAAGTAAAGCAATTGTAACTAAATGTATAAAAATGAATTTCAAGCAAAGGCATAAAATAATATATTCATGATTCTTGTTTTCCTTGCCATTGAAAGAGATCAAAAGTTGAAGGAACAAGTAGGAATTTAGCATTCTTGATGAATTTTGTAGAAACTAACCCATAGATTTGTATTCTGTCATTTTCTCCATTTTATATTTACACTTTTCTTATAACAAACAAGGCCTATAAAAACAACTGGTAGGCATTCAAGTTTCTGGCAGCTTCCCCCTACACCCTGATATTATTCTGAGAAAGTGGCCTTTATAGGAGTCGACTTCACATGGCACTTGGTGTGTTGTCATTTGACCCTTTCCCACATCGTTTTTCCTCCATTTCAATGTCCAAGGTCTTAGCTTGGATAATAACAGGGAGGAAAGGTCATTTCCTCCAGAATTCAACAGCCGTAAGTTCAGGATAGAACTGTTACAGGAAATCTGTGTTTTACTTCTCCACCATCGTTCAGGGGTTAAACGTCTTTTTGATTATAAACAATCAAGTGATTTAAAAAAAAAACAAATGTACGATTAGCTATTTGCTCAATCTTTTGATGAACATTATTGTGCACCTATATAGTTCATTCACTGGGTGAATGCCTGTTGAGGGCATGCAATATGCCAGGCAGCTTTAAGTGCTGCAAATATAACAGTGAACAAGTCAGACAAGTCCCTGGCTGCATGGGAGCTTGCATTTCTGCCGCGGGGCTGGGTGGTGCACGAAGAAAAAAACAATTCAGACTGTGATAAGTGCTAGGAAGGGAATGAGTGATGTGAATGTCAGGGACTAGGAAAATGCTTTCAGGTAGTTATTTATAATGGGCAAGGCAGTGGGTTGGAAATACCAAGATATTCTCAAGGAACTAACTTATAAATGGGGAGATAGACAAGGAAACTAAGAATTTCAAATAGAGATCCATCCCTGCTATAATTTCTGTATTAGATCCTATAAAGACTCATAGGAAGGAATCAGCTAGCTTGGCCTAGGAGAGTAAGAAAGGTATTGAGCCAAATCTTAAAGATCAGGTCAAGGAAGACTTTCTCGGTATCAGGAATACCATGTGCAAAGGCTTAAGGCGCCAAATGCACAGCCTCATTAAAGAACAGCCATTCACCCGGGGTGTCTGGAGCACTTTCTCAGCAACCCCCTTCAGCATT
The DNA here is from genome assembly GCF_022682495.2 of Desmodus rotundus. Classification (NCBI taxonomy): domain Eukaryota; kingdom Metazoa; phylum Chordata; class Mammalia; order Chiroptera; family Phyllostomidae; genus Desmodus; species Desmodus rotundus. The sequence continues at coordinate 13,153,483 of NC_071394.1, forward strand.
TGTAACTTCACTCAGATGCTGCTGTACTGCATTTTTAGAATTCTTTGGAATTGCCTTCAAAGACAATTTCTTGGCAATGTGTGAAAATCTACTTCAGAGTCACATGGGCATCCCCCTTAGTCCAAATGTCTTCTCACTATTTTTCACTTTCACCTGGATTGGCTCAGCTCAGCACCCTCCACCGCGGTAGACGATAGCTCCAGCCTCTCAGAGCTAGGGCCTGGGAGCTGAGTTTTGAGCCTTCGGAGTGTTTGGGCATGCTATTGTGCCAACTAAGGCTGACCACTAGGGGCGCCACACCCAAACTGCAAGAGGAAACTGCCATAAACATTTTTTAATGCCATGCATTCTTAATGGAAAATAATTCAACAACCATTTTTGAGTGCTTACCACTCAAAATGGGCCAGGCGGTCTTTTCTGTTATACTATTAGTTCTAGTGAGTTTTACATACCCGTTCTCTATTCTCCCAGTACATATCAGTCTGCGAGCTCGGGACTGTCTTTTAAAAAGTTGGAGAAGTGCAGCATGTTGCTTTTTCTGCCAGATAGTCTAGGACTTTACGTACTGTACCAAGACAGATTCAGAAGTGGGCATTCTGATGTCTCGCCCGCAGAAATGGTCTTCCTTGACATCCCACCTCTAAGAACTACACAAATTACAACAAACAATCTGTCGGTTTGGGTGGCTATAACAGAATACCTTAGACCAGGCGGCTTATTAACACAGAAATGCATTTCTCACAGTTCTGGAGGCTGGAAGTCCAGGGTCAGGGTGCCAGCGTGTTCTGGGAGAGCTCCCGTCAGAGCTGCGGACTTCTCGTTGCATCCTCACCCGGTGGAAGGGGCGAGGGAGCACTACGGGATCGCCTTTAAAGGGCACTGATTACATTCACGTGGGTTCTGCCCTCGCGTTCCAATCACCTCCCAAAGGCCCCACCTTCTAACACCATCTCTTTGTGCATGAGGTTTTCAACAGATGAATTTGGGGGCAGAGGGGTTGGGGGACACTCATTCAGACCATAGGAACCATTAAATATTTGCTTAGTGCTTTACGGAATGATTGCACAACCATCATTTCCTTTAACACTCCTGAGACCACACCGATTCCTCACCATTTAACTACCAGAGCCCAGGCGAGTTCTGTTCTCTTGATGAGCCAGCCAACGCCTGCGCGCAAGGTTGAGTGCCTGATTTGGGGGTGCAGCCCACCTGTTCTGCGGAGAGCCGCACTCTCCTTCCGGAGGAACAGGGGCTCCGTCCGAAGTGCTGTGCAAGCCTCCTGGTTGTCATGGTGCAAAGCGCTTATTGAGATTCTGCCCCAAAAGCTGCGACCATTGAGCATAAAAGCTAGTCTTTGAATTGTGATGACAAGAAAGCTGATTCTCAGTGTTGCAATGATTAGTTTGGCCTTTCATTTTTAAGTGGTTTTATGAAAATGGGGACACTGCATGCTCTGTAATTTTAAACATGGAGGGTTTTCTTTCTTTCTTTCTTTCTTTTCTGTTTCAAACCAGGCTTACAAAAGCAAGCAAATATGAAGCACCCTTGATGGGTCAGGTAATCATCTCTAAAATCACCGACAGCTGGTACTCTCTTGCCTCACTGTTCCACCCGGGAATAAAAGAGGAACTGCTAGTAATAGTGTGACAGTCCTACCCAAAACGTCCTGTTAAGTAATTATGTTGAAACACAACAGACCTGGAGATCTGGGGAAGCTTTTCATTCCTAATGCACTTTTGCCGCTCCCACTAGGCTTTGTTGCCCTCCAAGGAAAGGAGATATGAGGAATGTGAGCAGCATTTGTGTGCCAAATAATGCGTGACCCGGGGAGATTTGAGAGGCTCCACTCTGGGATGAACAGTTTGTTTTTAAAGGGTTATTTATTACTACATCCAGTTAAGGAAGAAACTGGTAGCAAAGAAAGAAGAAAACAAGGAGGAGGAAGGAAGGAAGGAGAGAAGGAAGGAGAAATACATGCTGTAATAATTTTCCATTCATTACCTTTAAACCAGCTTATGCTATTTAGAGTATAAAAAATAACATTTGAATTTAACAAGACGTGCTTAAACTTTTGCTTGGATCCCTGAAGCATGGTACTATTTTATTCCTAGAAATATGATAACGCCACTTGAATGCTCAGCTTCCTCTTATGTTGGTGATAGACCCTATAAATTCTTCATGTGAGCGGAAAGGCAAATCGATAACCGTGAAGCCCGGGGGTTCTTGCCAAGGGATTTTTTCCTCCCCTCAATTTTTAATGAGGCTCCATATTTGCCGTCCTCCCCGATGGCCTCTTTGAGCACGATGTGCTCCACGGGTGCGGCAGAGCCGATGCCGGGCTGCTGACCTCTGCATCCAATGAGCCTCAGCTGAGACTCTGGACCAAGGCTCCAACATATTATTGGATCCATCATGTTGACTCTTGGCTCTCATACTAATGTGCAGCTAATGAGCTGCATGCTGTACATATTAACCCGGCTCTGGCAATGCTAATGCCAGACGCACAATGAGACGGAGTCAGGAGCAGGGCAGTAAGACCCCAAGTGCACTGGCACCTTAACAGGCACGTTCAGAGCAGTTACAAAAGGTGTGTTGCAGAATTAGCATGTCGTAGCTTAGGGGGGAGCCATAAGCATCGAGAAGTAGAAAAAGCATGCTGTCTTCTATCTCCTCTTAAGTAAAAAAATCCCTCTACATCAGAGAGGTGCTTTATGAACTGTGAAATAGGGAGGGAAGTTGAATGTTTAAAGAGTCAGGTAATAGCTTTTATTACCAAAGAGAAGCTGAGTTCCAGCTCTGTTGTTGAGTAACTGTAGATTTAAGACCTTCAGCTATGGCCATGTGGCACTGACCATGACGAGGCTGGTGACATTTCAAGGCAGTGCTGTACTGTCTTGTTTGTTTTTTTCGGGAGACAGTACCCAGTGCCAGGGTACAAAGCGGTGTGCTGCTCTGGCCTTGGAAGCAATTTTTCAAAAGATAGTTGCACAAAAAGTTCTACCAGCACATTCCGAGAGACATAATGTGCCAGAGAGGGAATTGTACCTAACATTTTACTATACCCAGAGTGCCTAGCGCTGTCACCGGCTCCTAGTTCAAAGCAGATGCGTTCAAGTGGTCAAGGAGTTAAGAAAAATGACTGTAAACTCAGCCACAGTTGGACATCGAACAGGGTACCTCTCTTAAATTTGTGGCAAATGCCTCATTTTAGAAATGAAGAAACTGAGGCAAAGAGAGAATCAATGGCTTTGCACTTGATTGCACTGCTTTTTCTAAGCACTCAGGTAATCCAGGAGTAAAGAGCACCTGCATGATACCACAGATAAACAGTGGACACCGAGCCCAAAAGACTCAGTTCGGGTTCTCACTCTGCTCTTGTGAGCTCTTTCTCCTTGGGTGAACCACCGACAGTCTCTGCGCTCCTGCGTCCACCCCTGGAAATGGTACTCAGGCTGCAGGTGAAGCTTTGTAAACTGTTAGCGCCTCATATAGATGGGAGCTATTATTATTAATTTATTTGCCAAGACACTGCTTTCCAGACTCTGTTACTACAGTTTGAAAGGAGTTATATAGGAGAAAGAGAAGGAATAGAGCCCACGATCAAATGACTTTGAAAGAAATGCTATAGTTTGCTGACATTACAGGCTCTAAGACATCCGGATATAAAGAAGTCCATTTGAATGCGTCTAACATGGTGTCTCCTAAATCAATCTCACCATTGTAACTCTTCATCTTTACCCTTATGGAGACAGACACAAGGAATGCCAGGGACTCCTCATGTTATGTAAATGTTAACAAACGCTGTATTCACTCATTCACCACCAATGATTGGGCATCTGGTCAGCAAGCAACGGTACTCTAGGGCTTCACAAGACTACGGCATGGGACTCCACCAGAATTGACCGGAGGTGGGTGGTACTGGTTTAACACGCGTATTTGGGGGCCTTACCCCAAATATACTACATCAGAATCACCCCAGATGGCAGGGCCTGGAAATCTGCATTTTCAGCAAGCTCCCAGGAGTTTCTGACGCACACTGACGTTTAATAACCACCACTGTATACTGTGGTAAAGAAGAGCATGAACTATGGCCTTAACCTGCTTTTATGAGTTACTAACTGTGTGAGCTACACTAGCTGCTTTAATTTAATTTCTCAGCTCATTTTCTTATCTGTGAAGGGGGATGATGAATACTTTGCAAAGGTTTTGTAAAGATTAACTGATACAATGTATGCAGAGTGCTTATCACAACATCTCGGTCCATTCGGGCTGCTGTAACAGAACACCACATGCGGGGGGTGGGGGTGGCCCTTAAAACAACAGACATGTCTTTCGCAGGGTTCTGGAGGCTGGGAGTCCAGGGTTAGCGTGCCAGAGTGGTCAGGCGAAGGCCCCCTTCCAAATGGAAACTTCTCCTTGTATCTCGCATGGGGGAAGGGCAAGGGAGCTTTGTGGGGTCTCTTTGATAAAAAAAAGCACTAATCCCATTCGTGAGGACTCTGTCCTCATGACAGCTTCACCTTCCAAAGGCCCCACCTCCTAACACTGTCGCCTTGGAGATTAGGATTTCCAGGGGTGTCCAACCTTTTGGCATCTCTGGGCCACACTGGAAGAAGAAGAGTTGTCTTGGGCCACACGTTAAATATACAAACACTAACGAAAACTGATGAACAAAAAAAGGCTTTAAGTAAATTTATGATTTTGTGTTGGGCTGCACTCATAGCCATCCTGGGCTGCATGCAGCCCATGGGCCACGGGTTGGATGCCCCATTAACATATGAATTGGGGGGGTGGCTGGGAGAGAGACATAAACATTCAGACCATAGCAACATCTGACATAATGAGGTCTCATTAATAGTAATAATAATAGTAATAGTAATAGTACTACAATAATAGTATTATTATTCGACCACTATGTAAGGTGGAAACATAAAATAATCAGGACCACTTTTCTCAAGCGCTCACTGTCCAGCGCTGGAGCTGAAGCTGAGCAGCTTCCTCGGGCACCGTGATCTGTGCCGAGGGGACCTATGAGCGAAGTCAACCCAGTGTTTCACTTTGCTTGGAGAGACTCATGGAAGGCTCTACACAGAAGATACTGGAATTAACCTTGAAGCAGATGTCTTCTAGGTAAGAACACACCCTGCTGACAAACAGGGAAGTAAATACCCAAGAGTGCTTCCCACAAACCCAAAAGAACTCGCTACATACCTGGCACTGCCTTTTTGGTAGCTGTGTGAGCTGGCTTCCTGTCACCTCGTGTCTCAGAGCTAATTATTCTTTCTACGATTTAATTTTCAAAAGACCATTAAAAGGAACTTGAAAAGCACTCCACGAATGTTTAAAAAATAATTTAAAACCATAGTTCCAGTTTCTTTATTGATTACTTTTCCCCTCTAGAGCTTCCAATTGCTATTTGATAATTTTGCTGCTTTTCCCTTCTCCCCACTCTGTGACACCTGGCCCACAGGTGGTTGTAAGCCCCGTGAACAATGGTCTAATTCATCCCAAGCTTAGTGGTGGATAAAACAAATAACCACCACCACTAATTTTATAAGTGCTCTGTTTAGCATTATCAAGAAAAATCAGCAAATTTAGGTTAATTGCCTGTAGGGTCACCCCTGCCCAAGGGCATTAGTGGGCCACAAAGTGGGAAGCACTGACCAGTTCTCAGGTAGTTTATAAGCGGATTCATGAAGGACACGACAAAGTGAGAAGCTCTACGATCAAATAGCGAGCAACGGAAAATGTGCAAGGCAAAACCGAGTCCCGTTGGGTGGAATAACTGTGTAAGTCTTTCTGTGATTAATCAGACACCTATGGGGCCGGCGGGCTGACAACATTGACCCAGCCTCATGGAGAGTCCCAAAAGGGAAGATGAGGGTGGAAAATGTGAATTTAGCAAGTCTCACCTCTACGACCTTTAGGGTTACATATTTTCACGTGGGCAACAGGGTCTGTGCCATGGTCCCTGACAATATGGAGCCACTTTTTCAAATGTTTCCTGCGAAGCCTGGAAAATAAGCCGGCAGAACAGCGTTGCTGCACCATCTGTGTGCGTAGACGTGTACTATTCGATCGAGATGCATCTCTCTTCCCTTCCTGCCAAGCAAAACAGGAGGGAGAATAAACAAGGAGATTGACATGGTTTGTTTTTCATTCATTTCAGTGATGTTTTAAAAAATTAATTTAAAAAGATTAACGTGCACTCAATGTCAACACTATTGTCCATTCGTTTTTCATTCCTGGCAGGGGCTGCTGCCCCACCACTGTGGCTTTGGCTCCGCAAGAGGCTGGCCTCTTCCAGACTGCAGAGATCAGCAATTTAGCGGGCTCTGCCTCCTCCGATAGTGGTGCTCCCAAACGCTTGCTTTGTATAATTAGCTGATGACTTATGTCCTCATTAAGAGAGCTTACCAGTCAAAACGGTGATCAATCAGCAAGCTCATTAATTAGGATCCTTCTTTGTGGTGCTGTTGTGAAGGATGTTCATTTCCTCACTGGTGTGCTCGCAAATTGCCCTCCAGTAAGAACGCCCATTTGGCAAGAGCCCTGGCCGTCAAACAGGCATGTGCACGTCACCCATGTTGATGAAAATCTATGACACTGCTTGTGGGAGGCAGATCAACGCTCCTGAGTTGTTCCACTTTCCTACCGCTGCTGGGACACACTGCCACAACTTCAAAATCAACGTCGGAAATTCAGAAACAGCAAAATCACGTGGGGTGTCTGCATTAAGACATGAGCTCTGTAGAAGAGACCTGCCCCCGCTTTGTCAGAGGCACGGTAGAGAATTGGGTAAAACTATGGAAGTCCTCCCTCCCTGCCTGCCTGGCCCCATCCTAAGAAGGAGCCCCCTTGAGCAGTTCGGTATTTCCCCACTTCTAGAAGAGGACTTTTTTTTCGTATTTGTGAATTTGGGCCAACTTTAAAAATAGATTCCCCAGATGGCTTCCTAGACGAAGTGATTTATGGGATTAGGAAAAACGCCTGTCCAACGTGCCATCTCCCCAAATAATTTTCTCATTATGCCGTTTTGTGGCTGAAATTCCACCATTAACAATTCATTTCTTTGGCTTAATTGTCTGTCCCATCTTAAGATGCAAATACCTCCTACAAGACTAACCCTTTAAGCCATAACAATCCTATAAGAATGAGTTTATTTAAATTCTTATTCCCTCCCCTGCTCCCTTATCACCTTATTTGTTTATTGTCACAGTTTTTTAATCACTTGTTTGCTTCCTTCCTTTTTCAGTCTGACTCCACCATAGACTCTAAGTCCCACAGGGACAGGGACTACTTGTACCTTTCCAGTATCCAGTCCCTGGGGTACAGTGACGCAGGATGTGCCCAACAAATATTTGATTGGATGGAAGATTTTGAAAAACTGGAAGCAGATGTGAGCCCTAAGGGGGCTGGAACATAATGAAAGGCAAAAAAGAAAAAAAAATGTGACGTGCAAGGCCGAGGCTGCCTTCCAGGCCTGCTGGTGTCCAGAGCTTAGGGTCCAGGACTTGCTTTCTGATGGCTTCCGCTTCCAGTGGCAGCTGCGCTGGCTGGTAGACACTTTACGTGTCACTCCTGGTGGCCGCAGTGAAGCTCCGGTGACCTCACAGTCCTCTTCATTACTCTCCCTGTGAATCAAACTCTCTGGATCTGATTTTCAGTCTGAGAAGATGGAAAATCAAAGCAAAAGAAGGGAGGATCTGTTTTGGACATTTTTTTTTTTTTAGTCCCTGAAGTTGTTTTTTCCCTCCTTTTTCATTTTAACAGCTGTATAAACATTTACCCAAAAAAAGCTATGGGAACAGGGTGTGGTTGAAGGATCATGTGCAAAGGAATCTGCTGTTTGCAGAAATATTTAGAGAAAGCTGGCAATATCCATGCACCTGTTATTCCAGGTGTGTGTGCATCAAACTCACTGACCATGTTAACACTTGCCTTTGATGGCATTTAGTGCGAAGGGAATTTCAGAATTTAGAATAGCAAAGCCTCCGGAGGAGGAGAAGGTGGACTTGACTCAGTACATTCCTGCGCAAGCCTCGCGATGAGTGGCAGCATTCACCACAGTGTGTAACTGAATATTTATTGTTTGACGATTTATGCAACGTCTGCCCCTTCTTCCAGCCTGGAAGTTCCATCTGGGAGTGCCGTCTGGTTCTACTTTACAACACGCTCAGCTCCTAGTGCTTGGCATACAGTACATGCTCACAACGTATCTGTCACAGGAATGAATGCATATTATTTCATTTAGTTGGGATAGCCTAGTCTAGTGGTATGAACGACTATTCTGACAGGGGTCCAGATAGATAGATGATAGATAGATAGATAGATAGAGAGATAGATATGTAGATATATATCTCAGTAGTTTTCCAGCAAAGCCTTCGGCCTTTAGAAAAATCTCTGTTCATCGATAACTTAGCTTTTCTCATGACTGGGGTCAAATGTAGATAATTAGTGACTGTTAATAAAAGCAGTAAGAAGAAATTATCTCCTAATATTCTCTTTATGAGAAAGTACTAAAGTTAAACTCAAGTGGTATACTTTTTTACTCGTTTCACCATCATCATCATCATCTTCAACTAAGCAATCCCTTTTTCAATTTAATTTAATGAGAATGGATCTTTGCAGCCATTGAGACCAAAATGCTTGTATATTAAGGAAATGATTTCCTTTAACCTAAGTCATACCCCTTTGCACACAGTGAGGACAAAAGAACTAAGTTTTTATGCAGATGGGAGAGAAAAAGATACAGACAGGACTGTGTAGGACATTCAGAGTGATGAGGCTAGAAAGCACCCCAAAATTTGCTGAGGCGAGAGCAGTCTTGCACAAGAGAAGAGTCTAGAAGGAATGCATTTACAGACTCATAAAGGAGGTCAGTTGTTGGGACCAGTTACAGTTTATCTACAACCCATCACGTTGTCCCGGTTAGTGGGTTTTCTGTCCAAAACCTTACACTCCCCACATTGTGAGTCTAAAGCCAGAGTAATTCTTAGACATTCCTGTTCCTGCCTGGCAGAGAGCGAGGATGTCCCGGAGTTGCTATGCAACTCTGGCAAATCTACCGAGAAGAGCTTTTGATCCTCAGGTCTTTAGATGGATAGAGAAAGAAAGAGACTATAATGAAAAAGATGACCAACTCTCTAAGGGTCAAAAGGTGGCAATGAAGTCAACTAAATCTAACAGAGTTTGGCAAATGAAAAGCAGATAAGAACTAAATTGTTGGGAGCAAAATAAAAGATATGAAGCATGTGCTTGAGAAGTTTGGAATGGCTAAGTATTTTTGAGAACTTACTGGTGGTCCGTGGAGCGAGGAAAATCCGGGACGGCAGTGTGTGGGGATCCATGATGCTCAGTATCGGGCAGGTTATGGTGTGTGCTTTGTGCTACCCACCTCAGCAGATGCTTTCTTTAGGGAAGTGCAGTGCCTCGCAGACGAGCCATTCCACAGAGTCCAAGGTGCTGTTGATGAGTTCAGTTGAAACCTATGAGTAGCACAGGGGTAGCAGGGATCAGACTGGGTTAAGGACGCACTGACAGGACGGTGGGTGTCATTTCACACCAGATGAGCTCTGCAAGGCAAGAGGGGCTGTGGGGTTCCAGGGAACATTGCTAATAAAGTGCATGCTTCTACAACATGCACTCCTGTTAATGCTCTGTACCATGCTCCCAATACTTCCTACTTTTCTTATGTTGCCTCATTGGATTCTCAGTTATCCTGTGACTGAGACATTAATATCTCCTTAAATGAGGCCGGTGTGGGGTACTGGTAGAAGTTGGAAGGCAGGAACAGGGAGAAGCCAAGGTAGTTCTTCCCCATCTCTGCAGTAAGATTCTAAATAGTTAGTGGGCAGTGTTATCAGTTTTATTAATCTGAGGTAAGGTATCCTACTTAATTAGAATGAGGGTAGTTTCATTTTATATGAACTCGGTTATTAAAAACCCTTGCATAGTTCCAAGGTCATCCAGAAGGCATCCATATTTGGAAAGAGTCCAAGTCTGGCATGGTACTACGTTTGAAACAGTGCCTTCCCATGTCCCATTTAATTCTGCTGAGCTCTCCTAGAATGTTCGATAGCCTTGGAATTATCCTCATGATTCTTTTAAGGATCACAAAAAGAGCATGCTGGCTGCAAATATGTGCCTTGCGTAAGGGAATATAAGGTTTGAGAGAGGAGAAAAAAACACATGTCATCCTCTGTTTCCACAGCTCCTTTTCTATTTAGAAATAACACTTATAGGGTTTCCTGTTTGATGACTACAAAGTGTGTCCCAGCACACATGAAAGAGACCTCTTCTCAGTGTCGGAGGTGCCTGCACATGTGATCCAACCAAGTGAGTGCGAACTTGGGTACTTGAACAAGCCTAAAGGGCCACCCTACACATCGACACTGGAATGGCTGAAGGAGGGCGAATATGAAAGATAAGCAGGAGCCAAGAAATATAATTTTTTAACTAGATTTATTACCACTCTTAATAATTTTGGAGTATTTTTAGTAAAAAGAAGGAGAGAACAGGTATTGGGTGGGCAACTAGAAGTTATTCTCATAAAAGCACAAAAGTTATGAAAATGGTACATTAACCCCTAGAGTTTGGGAAAACTACCATGCGGGAATCAAATGTCCGTGGATGTAACATTAGGAAGAAATGAGGCGGGGAAGACCTCTGAGCGGAGCCTGTCTCAGCTTGGAGGTTTCCTTGGGCAGGTACTCCTTTCTCTGTTCAGCTCAGCTCATTTCAACCACAACCCTTTGTCACATATTGCAGACACTGACTAGATGGTTAAAAAGTAAAGGGCTGTGATCCAATGTCAGAATGAGTTATGTGGGCCAGGGGATCCCAGAGCAGGCTGTGTATCAGAGTCTCCAGAAGTTACAAAAATAGAAATGTGTTGTTTCTATCCCTAGATATCAGAATCCAGTGAATGTGGGATTCAAGAGTCTACATTTTTAATTAGTGCCCCAGAGAGACCGAGGGAGGAAATGTAAGGAGGCTCATCTTTGGAAATCACTGAGGGCTATGAGAGCGCTATGTATATTTGGATTGTGCTCATGGCCATTGACGCTCACTGCAGATATTCTCAGATACTATGCACAAGACTCACCCAGGGCCCTGGCTACAAGTGCAGACTCCTGGAGCCACCTCCAGCACTTTGGAACACATGGATTCTAGGGGACAAAGACTCAGGGTTTGAAATGAGCAGCCCAGCTGATTCGGAAGCAGGCCAAATTGCAGCAATTTGTGATCTGATCAAACTTTGAGAAACACTGTTTTTTGAGAACTTACAGCTCGCCGGGCCCTGTGCTATAAGCCGTTTATGCACATTATCTGACTCTGTCCTCCTGATAGTCCTTTGGGGGGGGGACTTTGATCTCCCCCATTTCACAGATGAGGAAAGCGAAGCGTGGAGAAGACAAGTAACTCGGTCAAGATCACACTGCAAATAGCTGAGCGAACTTGCAGACTACCACTGTCTGCCAACAAGATTTATGTTCTTAATACCAGATTGCCTCCTTGCTTCCAGGAGGTCAGAGAAAGAAAAATGAATCTTCCCAGTTGGGGCAGCTTTTACAAAGGCATTTAAACTAAAGTAAGATAAGTGGACTTTGGAATTTGTCACTTGGTCCTTGGATACACAAATTTTGAGATTCCTCTAAAATGAATTTTCTTTTGCTTTTGTTTGTTTAGTTCTCAGTCTTTAATAGAGTCAACCGAAAGTAAACATGTTGTTATTTCTTTCACACAGTAAATAGCATTATGATGTCTGACATAATCGAATGGCTGCCAGACCAGGCCGGGACTTTAGAAAATACCGATGTGGAGCTGAGGCTGGATGCTCCAACAGCTTCTCCCTTCAAAGAACTCTTGGCTTTCTGCTTTGCAAAATAAATAAAATGAGGAAATCAACAACGAAATGAGGCACACCCAATGAAAACGAAAACAGAACACTTCTGAACCAGAGACCTTTGTTTTTTTTGAAGAACGCACTCTGGATTTAATGATAATGTCATTCTTTCAAAAGATAACTGTTTACAATATTATGAATTTCTGCTACATATCAGTATCCCTTTAAGGGCACATTTCCTGGGCGTTAGAGAATTAAAGCCTGGAAGTCAAAGGTAACTTGTTTACCAAATTGGGACTATGATTGGGCACATAGATGGCAGGCCCCTGGGCCCTTTCTGCAACACGGGTTAGACACCGTTCACTGTGTTTGGAGGTCCAGGACACCTAGATATGACTTAGGACCTTCAGAGGTCTGCCTGTGCCCCTACATCCCAGGTACTATGTGGGCACTGAGCATACTTAAATAGAATATGGAACCACGAGAACGTGAAGGACAGTGAATTGCTTGCCTTTCGACCTCATGTCCCGAATTGCAATTCTTTGTTGTTCCCAAATAAACCCATTTTGCTGGAGAAATACCCAGCTGTCTGTTTAAGGTCAACAGAAGGAATAAGTGAGGGAGTAGGAATGGGTTATAAGTTAGGGGCAGAGGATTATTATGGAGACCTTTGCCTTTGGTGAGAGCCGGTTCAAGAAAATTGAGAGTCCCCCCATCTTAAAGCCACTGTATATACATGTTCTCCATTAAATTTCAGTTTTCCAAGAAAGATCACTCACCCACATCTTTCTCTGTGCCTTCACTTGCATAGCCTGCACTAGAGGTCCATTTTTTCACAGAGACAAAGATGGTCTTCCTTCAAGGGAGCTCCCAGCTGGGCTACTTCGAGTGACACACTCATGCACACACACACACACACACACACACGAGTTTTGAGCACGGAAGCTTCTCTTACCAGTCTCAGCAGCTAATACCTATTCTCGTACCTTAGCCTTCAGTAATTTACGTCACAAGCGCACTAGAGCAGAACGTAGGGGCCTTTGAGGAACTGGGAACTCCTCGCAGCCCAGCGAGATGCCAGATCTGTGAATGGCTGCGCAGCAATGCTGTCTGTGTGCTGTGTATTTCTCGCCAGGCGCGGGCTCGTCATTTAACAGAGATCTGGCCGTCGTGGGCCATGTCTGTCTGGCAGGTGTATTTTCCTTGGTCTTCATTTGCTTTACTTTTTAATTTTATTATTACAGAAAATACATAAAAGAAAAAAAAAAACAATAATGAACCTCCAGGCATCCATAACCCAGTTTTAATCATCATCAGTATATCGTCTTCTTGTTTTCTCCATCTCCCATCTGTGGGCAGAGGGGCAGGAGAGAGCATGCTGGAGATTTTACAACAAATGCGGAACTTCCTATCCCTTCACTCCCTACTTTATTTTTCTGACTCAAATCAGCTGCCAGCTGAGGGTGGCCGAGGACTATCCCCCCAAGAATGTCCACACCCAGGCCTCAGAGCCTGTGGATGTGCTGCCTTCCGTGCTAAAAGGAACTGTGCAGTTGCCATAAAGTTAAGGACCTTGAGATGGGGAGACTCTCCTGGATTATCTGGGCAGGCCCAATGTAATCACACGGGTCCTAACAACAGGGTGGCAGGAGGGTCAGAAGCAGGAAAAGGTGGCTCAGTGCCAGAGGAAGAAAATGTAACGTGCTCTGGGCTGGGAGCTAAGGAATGAATGCAGGCAGCCTGGAGGTGCTGGAAGAGTCACAGAACTCGATTCTCCCTGGATCCCTCGGGTGGAAGCAGCCCTGCCAACATCTTCACTTTGGGACTTTTACCTCCAGCACAGCAGGGGAATAAACGCCACTATGTTCATTTGTGGTGATTTCTTAGAGCACCAAGAGGAAGCTAACACACTAACTTTTTAAAATAGGGAGAATTCACGTTTAAAAGTGTAGGTGTATGGCTTTCTTTGAAAGATGAGAGATTTGGTGATGCTGGGCTCACAACCTGGTAATGAGAAACTAATTCTGAAAACAAGCTACCTCAAAGTGGGATCATTTTTTCCCTATAACGGGTCCTCTGACTTTGGGACTCCTTGTCTAGGAGACTATGGTTAATCAGCCGCTATAACATTGCTGAAAGGGTGTATTTTGCATCTAGTGGTTTCTAAGCCATGAGCTGAAAGGGCCAGGAGCCACTTAACTTCCTAGTGATGCAAATATCTAAAAAAGTTCAGTCGATTCAAATACCCAAACACATTTTCATAGCCTACAGTTCTTGTCTGTTTTCTGTTGCTAAATTTAATTTTAAACCTGCATAGCACATTAAGTTGGACTTTACTACCTTAGAATTTGTGAACATTTGTACTAGGGTGAGCACCAGCAGTGAAGAAGATGGTTTGCTAAAATTAAAAAAAAAAATCATGCAAATTGAATTTATGGTATAATGGAATGCTTTTAGAGGAGAAACTATGCTTCGTTTACTAACCCTTCAATTGTGCAATGAAGAGTAACTATAACAGACTAATTTTGCCCCAGCTACTTGTTATAAGTAGAAATATCCTTTGGTGAGCAACATACTAAGGGTTATGAGTTATTTAGATCTTTATCTCGAATTACTTTAATCAGGTGTGGGACTAGGGGAATAAAGATCTTTGATTATTCGGAGGGGAATTTAGGAACTGGTATTAAAGTGATGTTTGGCCTCAGTGGAGCCTCACGTGCCGAGAGGTGAGAAATAAGGGCAAAAATGAAGGATCTCAAGGGCAAACGCAGCCGGCTGCACAGCTGCACAGAGCTGGACCCTGGGCAGTCCGGCCAGCCGGAGCCGTCACCGCTGAGTTGCCAGCTGTCTCCCCTCCCTCCTCTCCCCTCATTTCCCCACACCACCCCCTGTTCCTTTCTTAGGGGAGGCAACTTTGTGATCTGGAAATATCCAGCTCTGAAATCAAGAAGGCACAGTAAATGTCTTTATAACTCTAATTATGTAACCGTGGCTGGTGTGTGACCCCTCTGAACCACAGTTTTCTCTTCTGTACAGTGGGGATAATAAGTGCCTCAGAGTGTTGAAAGGATTAAGGGAGATGACACGGAGCACGGTGCTTGTATTCTTTCTTAGGGCTGCCAGAGCAAACTACTACAAACGTCTCACGGTTCTGGATGCTAGGAGCCCAAGATTCAGGTGTCAGCAGGGTGAGTAGCTTCTGTGCTCTGCGAGGGAGAATCTGTCCCATGCTCCTCTCCTGGCTTCTGGTGGTTTGCTGGAAAACTGAAGCGTCCTGTGCCTTGTAGACGCAACACCCTGATGTCTGCCTTCGGGGTTCACATAGTGTTCTCCTTGCGTGTGCGTGTCTGTGTCCAAATTTCCCCTTTTCTAGGGGCACCGGCCATATTGGTTAGGGTCCACTGTGTTTCAGTATGATGTCATCCTAACTAAATCCTCCTCTGAGTAATCAAAGCTCTCTATTATGTCTGCAATGACGGTATTTCCAAAAATGGGCACATCCTGTGATACAGGGGTTAAGACAGCACCGTATTAATTGGGGAGAAGAGAAGGCAATACACCCATAACCAGGCTCATCTCAAGTAGATGCTCAAACCATGTTTGCTCCCCCAGGCTCATCCTCCCTCGATCGAGAGAATTCTTTTCCTGCCATGTAGATATTTAAGCCATCAGATTTAAATGACTCAAAATCTCTCACGTTCTCTCTAAACATTTCTCTCCTAACTGCTCTCCCTAACTTACTACTATTTTTAAGAAACCCAAACATAGAGCAAACCTCAAACTAGTCTGACCTTTCTCAATCATGACATTGTATAATACAGTCAGGGCATGGTGTGGAAATGTACTTTTGGATTTTTCTCAGAAAAGGTGGAGCCGAGCAAACAAGTAAGCAAGATGAAAAGGGGACGTTTACAGGTTTACAAGAAGAAACCACTGTGGAGCACCCCAAGGAATTCACTTTCATGCAATCAAACACACAGCGGGTCTCCATTTCAAACAGCTGGTGTTTTGAAGTGGTCCAGACTAAGCAGTCGTGGCCTGGGGGAGAATCCCCAGGATGTTCCAGCTGAGCCAAGGCACTGAAGGGGTAACAAATAAAAGTTCGCTCTAAATGAAATGGTTGGTGAGATAGCCTTCCAGAAGTTGAGGCTCACTAATAAGAAGCGGGTAGGAGGGCTGGTCTAGATCCAGAAAGTTGGGTGAGGGAGGTGAAAATAGTTTAGTGGTCATGGTAGACCCAGGGCTTCTCTTCAGGGAAGGAGAACATAAGCTGTAAACTAATGCAGGAAGGGAAAGAAGCAGGCACAGCAGAATCCAGTTTGGGCCCGAGTTCACGGCCAAGATCTCTCCCAGAATGCTGAGTGTGCGGTGGATTGAGATACTACTACTACTCACCCCTTCTCCTTTCTAGGGTCTCCAACTGAGAGTGAGAGGAAATAATGTACTAATGGGAAACAAGAGAAAAATGCATTTATTAACAGCTGAGCAGGTGTCCAATAAGCCCTGAAGTCAAACTCTAATAAATGTCGGGTTGTTTGGAGCATGGGAGAATGACGCACCTGGCCCACGATGGCCCCTGTCGAAGCGAGGGCACCTGGGTATGGAAACGAGCCACCCATGTGGACCAAAATGGCCATCCTGCCCCCAGGGGCATATGCATTCTCACTTTGCAGCTACGGGGATTTGGGTAGTGGCCACAGACGCCCGCCTTTGACAAGCACCACAGTACCCGCTATTGAGGTCCAATGACAGTTCCCAGCTTGGAACAATTACAGGGACTCACCTACTTCCTTGGAGAGGGAGTTAACAGATTGCAATGGACAAAAAGGCAGAAAGAGGGGTGTGGGGGGCAGCTCCTCTTCCCTGTGGTAGGGGGTCGGCTGTTCCAGCAAGGCTCTCATCCTGCTTTTCAAAGCAGAGGAGGGTATAGGCTGGAAAATCACACCAAACTTAACAAGGCACAGGCTTCGGTCAGTGCATCTGCTTCTTCCCATTTATTAACCCAACATGACTGCATTTAGCCTGAACTCGCAGTGAAACAGAGTAATCCGAGTTGAATCCAACGCTTTTTTTTTAAAGCAAGAAGAGACCGCTGCCTGGAATGTATCTTAGAGTATTGCCATTTCAAAGCTGTCTCATTAGTAGTAAGCAAATGAGGCAAAACAGTTCAAAGGCCAGGTTGCTGGGGTGGAAATACTCTGGCGTGAGAGGGACTCGACCTTCACTTGCCTTCCGCCTCCTCTTCCCGTGAAGCTGCATGATGAGAGGAGATTTAAAGCCCTGGCTGTGCACTTATCTCCTTGGGTGTATGTGATCTGCCCTAAGCTTGGCTTTATTATGAAGTCCCGACACCAAGGCTTCACTTTTAATAGAGCCATCAAAGGCCTCGGTGAGAGCAAATTAGCATCTGACCTTCCGCACGCTCAGTAAATAACTTTGCAGAATTCCCTCCATGTCTGCAAGCATTCAAAGGCAAAAGGAAAGCTGGCAATGTAATGGGTTCTGACCATTTTCTTATGATTTTCTTTTTAGACCCCCGCCCACCCAAAGTTCATGTCACTCAAGACCTCAGAATGTGACTTGATTTGGTCATAGGGTCGTCGTAGATCGAATTAGTTGAGTTCGTATTGGAATAGGGTGGGCTCTGAAACCAATGACCGCTGTCCTTATAAGAAAGCCATATGACGGCACGCAGAAAGAAGTCCCTGTGACAGCCCTGGGGGCAGGGATCGGAGTGATGCAGCTTCAAGCCAAATAGCACCAGGGACACTGGGAGCAGCTAGACGCTAGAAGCGGCAAGGAAGGAGTCTTCCCTAGAGCCCTCAGGGAGCGGGGCCCTACTGACAGCCGAGGGGGTTTCACTAGGACCAAGCACCGAAGTCTCACCGTGCTTAGTAGTAGGTTGACTCCGATGAGCACTCCAGTTACGAACCCCAAATCTGGGTTTTCATTAAGTCTATGGCTTACATTCCCTTTCTTCTTTGGTAAAGTGAAGGTCATCTTTATCTGCCTCTCTGAGAGTTGGTGCTGGATTATCTAATATTTGTAAAGCATTTGGAAAAGTTAATAACTGCTAATTTTTATTACTCTGCTATCTTGTCTTTTGTTCTAAATACCTAGAAATCTCAGGTGAAAAGATGTAAAATAAAAGATACCCATCATCTCTGACACAAAAGATGCGACTGACCTTCTTCCTTGGTGAACGGTTTTTACTCTGCTCTGCTTATACTGAGACCTTCCTTCCTGATCAGGGTAGCCGGAGGAAAGAGCGCCGGTGAGGCACGTGATGGGGATAGTGTACCATTTCCAGTGTCTGCCCTCTGGGAAGAGCTTTATATACATTGTCTCAGTTAATCCTCCTAAAATAGGCACGGGAAGCCCTTATTAGCAGGTTACACATCAGCGGACAAGTGATCATAGCAGCTCAGGGGTCACGCATCGCTTGGCGGGGATGCGTTCTGAAAAAGGCAGCGTTCGGCAATTTCACTGTGGATAATCGCACAGGGCACTTCTGCAAACCTAGCTGGTACAGCCTGCTGCACTCCTCGGCTGCATGGTACAGCCCACCGCTCCCAGGCTACAACATGTCCCAGGCTGGCCAACATGGTAGTGTACTGAATACTGTAGGCAATTGTGATTTGCTGAGCTATGGTGTCACAATGGTTATGCTGTCACTAGGCAACAGGAGTTTTTCAGCTCCATTATGATCTTATGGGACCACCATTGTATATGTGGTCCATCACTGACCAAAACATCATTATGTGGTGCATGACTAATCTGTTCAGATCCCTCAGTGGGATTTTGAAGACATTGCTGTTTGGCTTCAAAGACAATGAGCTCTTCCTGCCGCCCTGTGCTGAAGTAGAAAATAGATAATAAGTACGTTGTGAAGAGTGAGTTGGCAGGAGGGGAGAAAAACAGATACACACACACACTGTTCTTGTCCTGTGAACAGAGTCCCCGGAACAAAGAAGAGGTGTAAAGCGAGAGTCCCAGCAACTAAAGCAGTCCCATCCTAGTAGCAGGGGATTTTAACATGAAAAAAAAGATCCAATTTTGAAGTTGGAGACATTGTTGGCAATGATTCAGTCTAACCCCATTCTTTGGTAGGTGGGGACTCCAGACCCACAAAAGCAAGTAATTCTAGCCCACCTCTTTAATCTGATATTAATTTATTCTTACACTGATATCGTAGCAAGGACTACATATTTTTTAAGGCTTGCTTGCTCACTGGTGCAAGATACTTTTCAAAGCCTTCTCCATGTACTAATTCACTTAATCCTTGCAACTCTGCCCTACAGGCAACAGTATCATTCTTTTCTGTGGAAATACCTTCCACCAGAAAAAGGCACTGAAAACTTGCTAAAACCATCTCTTTGAACATGAGCTGCAGACTCTAGGTATTTCAGGGGGCCGAGGTCAGTAGTTTTCAAACTGTCTCCCAGTGGTTCTGGGAACCCTACCCAGGGGTGTGGGCGGTGGTGGGATGAAGCCACCAAAGTCTGGGACCCGAACCAGGCTACAACTCGATAAATACCTTCTTTCAATTGTCTTACATTTTGTTCTATGGCTTGTGATTTCATCTGAGAAGAGGGTCCAATGAATTTCAAAAGTTTGAAAGCCACTGAACTACTTAAGAGACCTGTCTCAAATGGAGGACTTGATGCCTTACCTTGATCCTGTTTTTCAATTGAGACATAACTGGCAGGTAACAGTGTGGGAGTTTAAGGTTTACAACATGTCGATACATTCCTGTCTACTTCCCTCCATTCTCACCAGTGACTGCTTTCCATCCTCTCTCAAATTCTTCTTGTCATTTTGTAAACTTCTTTTCTCATGCTCTGCAGAAGTAACTACGGGGATGGGATCCAGCTCACAGTTAGGCTTCAGAATAATTTCAGAACTGAATGTCTATTTCCCTGTTTCTTTCCCTTCACCCTTTTCATTAGAAACATGATCAGTTCTTAAGAAACTGCTGCAGCATCTGGGAGGCTGGGGCTGAGATGGAAGTCACTTCACATCTGGTTCAGGAGTCATGTTTTAATAAAATGCAGACACATCTCCAGAGCTAATGCATTCACACTGGAGACTCTCTGGGTGCCAGGAAATTTGGATTTGTAATGGAGGTTTTCATGAACAGCAGCACCACTACTCAAATCTGAAGAAGATGTTCTTAAAAGGCTTTGTGATATAATGCTCCTGTGGCCCAAAGTATGGTTTGAAAACCTTGTTCTTCAGCATGAAATTTTTCTCATTGGAGGGTTGGTTGTCCTCAGGGGCAGACTCTGACCTTTACATGCACACGGAGTGTGGGAATGAAAGCTGTGTGTGCGGGGATGGTGGACAGGTTCTCTCCACCTTCTCTCACAGCAAAGTTAACATGTCCGCACGAGGTTCTTTAATAAACTGCAAAAGGTTTTAGGAGCTTGCAATTATTCATACCTATTTGTACCACGTGACATGTGGGTGAGTTTGTGATTCCGCCATTAGAAAGATCTGCATTGTACCATGTGTTGGTGCTTACTGGTGAGGTTTCTTTTGCAAACGTAATATTGTTTTTGAAGAATGATGCTTCGTTGTGTTCACATTGAAATGACTGGTTCCAGTCAAAGTTAATGGATCAGATCTGACTAGGTAAGGAAGACAGGCACTTTGGGAGGATCATTTGTAGCTTCCCCAGCCTTATTTAATGAGCTGGAAAAGTAATTTACTAGGTTTAATGTAGAGGCTGGAAAAATTTTACTCCAAACCTCCCAAACACTTTATGCCTTGAGACCGCAGCTTATTCCCCTCGTAGGGTCTGGTACCTTATCTTCTCTAACAGTTCATTTTGATCTCTTAAAGAAGCTGTTGTTTTGGTGGAAAACAAAGTAGGCTTAAGTATTCATTAAATGCATAAAGGGAAAAATAGGCCAGGCAGCCATTCACATTCCAGTATAAATAGCTTCACAGGGGATTTCTTCCTTCTAGAAAAGGAGGTCTCATTTGAACTTCTTGAAGGAGGGACATTAAATAATAAAGGCGATCATTGTGTGACAAATTCTTCTTGGGAAAACTTTGGAAAGGACCCAAGGAGAATGAATTGCCATTGTCAGCAACAAAGATATTATGGGCTGGCCTTATGATTTTTCCCAAAGGAAAATCATTACTTTGTCATATTGTTGCCATTTCCAAAGAATACCCTTTTTTTTTTGACAAGCTTGGAAATCTGTGAATCCGCCACCGTTTGCCCACCCTGAGTTTCACTGAGGACCTTGCCATCTGCCAGGTACTGTGCTCAGCACATTACACGCACGGTCTCATTTCACCTCCACTGTAGCCTTGTGCGGTGTGCGCTACCTGACCAGCTCTAAATGGTGCTGCTTCTGCACTGTGCTAAGCACTTTAGACATTTTAACTCAATCCTCACAACCACCCTCTGCTATAAGTGCTGTGATTTCCCCATTTTAAAGATACAGACACTGAGATGCAGCTACTCACTGACTTGCCCCGGATCGTAGAGCTATGATTTGGGTCCGGGCACCCCAGCTCCAGAGTCAGCACCCTAAGCACTGTTGTATGGGACATTATCCTTATCAGTGAGGAAAGAGAAGCACACAGAACAATAACTTGCCCAAAGGCAATAAGTAATAGAGCAGGGACTCAGACCCAGGCAACCGATACAACTGCATAACCCACCAAGCTCGACCCTCACACCATCCTGCTCAGCTCTGCTTTCAGCACTCATCCCTAAAGCCGCACACCCTGGCTCCCACCTCGGTACAAGAGAAGGGAAGGGGTTTGCTTTATCATTTATTTAGCTTACCGTCTAATTTAATTCGGAATAGATTTGGGTAGTGGTTTGTTACGAGAGGGTTGAATCTCCACTGAATTAGTTGCCATTGTCCAAGATAATCTTAACCTCGTCTGCAGCAGTGCTTCTTAATCTTTGATGAGTATATGACTCAGCTGAAGGTCTTGTTAAAATGCAAATTCAGATTCAACAGGCCTGGGATGGGCCCGAGACTCTGCATTTCCGCATGCCGATACTCCCGGAACATGGTCCCTGCTTTGAGTGGTAAGGCTAGAGCACGGAGTTGTTCCAACTAAGCATCAACATTTATTCCAGAATTCAAATTGGAAGCAGGGCATTTTCATAGACAAAAAGACATTCAGGAGGCTTGCGGGGATCTACCCTGAGCAGAGACAAGACCTGAGCTGCATAGAATCCCAAGATTGGAAGGGCCTTTAAGGGTCCTCTGGTCCCATCGTCCAGGTGATGTTTGAATCCTCTCATATCCCTCCCGCCAGGTCACCTCGGCCCTTGAGCTAAAGAATGATCTACGATGAATACAACTCAACATTCTAGAACAAGGAAGGTTCAAGATGGTGCCCGCATTGCAAAAACCATCTAAGAGCGCAAGACTGGGGGTAGGTCTGTGGGACCGCACACTTGCTCAGTCAGACCTTTGCCTCCATAATACGTCTGCAGAGCCTTTGGGTATTCATCCGAAGGCATTCAAGCCTTACCATTTCATAAGGAAAACAACGCACTTTACCGGAACCCCCGGGAGCACCTAACTTCCCAAGCACCTGCACCCCACAATGAAATAAAATTTCAGGGCTGACTGGCGGGCGTGAAACAGTGACAGCTGTTTAGTCACGGGGCTGCTCCGCGGCTGCACTGACTGTGCATCTCGGGGCCTCGAGAAGACATATCCTCAAAGGATCAAGAGTCATGAGGCCATGAATGGTTTCTCTGCATTTTAGTTTTACAACCTGAACTGAAACACGTTCCCATTGTTGGGTGTCCAGATTCAGGGGAAGCCAACTTCCCCTTTGCAGTCACTCTTTTCCCAGGCTGTGGTTTGCCACTTCTCTGCTTTCTGTTTCAGGTGCCCGGGGAGAGCGAGAGACAGTGGAAGCCAGCCCTGGTTGTACTGACCGAGAAGGACCTTTTAATCTATGACAGCATGCCGCGGCGGAAGGAAGCCTGGTTCAGCCCCGTTCACGTGTACCCTCTCATTGCCACCAGGTAGCCATGGCCTTGTGGTTGTGAATGACGTGCTTGCAGTTTGAACTGTTCTATTTGCTTGCAATGCCTGCAATACCTTATACGACTGCTTACTGTTGCAACAGGAGCTGAGAGCTCCTCCGGAACATAGCCACCCGTTTTTACCCAGATTATCAGTTATGGCCAAACACGGGGCCAAACACAGACACAACACACTGCTTATGCCTCATGAAGGGACAG
Organism: Desmodus rotundus; assembly: GCF_022682495.2. NCBI lineage: Eukaryota > Metazoa > Chordata > Mammalia > Chiroptera > Phyllostomidae > Desmodus > Desmodus rotundus. The sequence goes on from NC_071394.1 coordinate 13,176,564, forward strand.
TGACACCAATGAAGTGGTCCCAGCCCAGTCACCTTCCTGGCTGTCCATCCCCTCCTTTTTGAGATGAACGAGGCACATGTATTTCCAATCTTGGAGTTCAGGTAGAGTTACGTCTTCACTTGGTAGCACCAAGAATGTCCTGTGTGAAGGTCCCTCGAGACTCCATACCAAGTTCTTCCTCAGCTGTGTGATGGGGCTGCCGGTGTATGTCTGTTCCTTAGGACCTTCGGTGCCCACTGCTTGCTCATGGGACATTATCTTAATGCATCGTGCGCTACTGCCCTTCTTTGAAGGCCTGTATCCTGAGCACAAAGCACATCCAACCTGAGTCTTGCCTTCAAGTAGCTGTGAACTCCCAGACCTGGCTTCTATCGCCGTCCTTTCTGCATGTGCTTTATAAGAATGAGCTCAGTTCAAGTTACTCCTACACCCGTTTCTTTACCTAGACACTAGGAACGCTAACACGATGTTCCCTGGGATAATGCCTGGCAGTACTGGGCCCTTACATATTTGTCCAATGAGTTGTTGAACCATGTGAGACAAACTCTGGGAGGAGTTGGTCCTGCAGTGAGAGCATAGTGAACTGAGGTTTTAGAGCACCTGTCCTGAGCAAAAGACAGAAACAAGAAGTTCTCTGTTCTGGAGGGACTGAGGTGCCAAATAGGTTACAGTGGAGGCCCGGGTGTGGGGAAGGGAGTGAGGCCCAGAGGCGGAGCAAGAGGTTAACACACAGTGGAGATGGTGGTAGTGAACGTAGCTGGCACTCCTGGAAATTCCTCCTACTTCCAGCCCGGCTGATTGTGGAGACCAGCGAGGGGGACCAGAGGATGGCAGTAACTGGCCTCAGAGGGAAGTAGAGGAAGCTGTCAAGGGCTAGGAACCAGACCTAGACCCCTTAGAAATTAATAAAATAAAGAAAATAATATTAAACAGTAATTTAACTTTTGAGTTTCCTAAGCCCCAAAATCTTTGGCAGGAAAGCTATTAAGTGTTAACAACAAAAACCTCAATAATGAGAATCCAGACACCCTCACCTGCCCGTACAGAGGTTCACATTCTGTCTCAGGGTCCGTTCAAACTCAGGCCGGTCTCCCCATCTTCTGCGGGCTACACCTGCCAATCCCGTCCACGCACACTGCTGTTCAGAGTCTGAGACTTTCTCACCACCGGAACCAAAGAAAGATGAGGCCGCGCTCCCTGTATTCCAGCTACTAAGGAGAGAAATTGGACTCGTGCCCCTCGGAATGATTTTCAGGAGCAGAAGTTTAAATAAGGAGGAGTCTCTCAGTCCCGGCCAGGCGACATGGAAATAAAACTTGCCCTGGGGCACGGCTTTCTCCTCTGTTTCTGAGCCTTCTGACCAGTGGAGGAGGCTGCCTTTTCCTTCATGCACGCGTGTGCTCATTCGCTCAGGGTTCCAAAACTCCTGTCTGTCCGCTGCAGTAGCCACCTTTCAAGTACTCGGCAGTGGTGGCTCTCAGCTACCATTTCGTACAGCACAGGTGAGAACATTCCCATCACCACAGAAAGTTCTACTGGACTGCACTGCCCCAGAGTGTAACTTAGTACCTCGGACTTTGTCCTGATTCAGGCCAGGGACCAGACTGGCTGCGCACTCCCACAGCCATCTGTCAAAAGCCCCGGCTGCCCGGCGATGTCCCCTCGAGGCTCCTCGGGTTGTCTGCACAAGCAGGGCTCCTGGGTCGCAGGGCTCCCGGGTCGCAGGGCTGCCCTGAAGAAAGTCCTGGATGTGAACCTTTCAAAGCAAAGTTTCCAGAAGCGGGGGCAGGGGCACAGACACAGTAAATGACACTGAGGAGCTTTTGGAGGGGGTGGGGCACCAAATGCATCTGTTATAGGCTCACATGCCCCAGGGACTACTGGTCTGGATTGTGAACAAAGCACAGGAATAGCCTAGAACCATAAACCTGCATCCGGCATGGGAACAGGAAATGTCGACCCCTTCAGTGCAAACTGGGCATTTAGGAAAAAAGATGCAGCATAAAAAATCGTTGCCTGCCATCTAAACATAAAGCAGACACAAAGGTGGTGCTTCACCTCCCAACTTACTGCCCTTTCCCAGGTGACCCAGCCTGACCACTGAACTGCAGGAGAAAAATGGTATTAGATGTATCTGCCTTATGAGCAGTGGTAAAATGCGGCCCATAATCGTGACCCTGATCTCCAGCTGTAGCCTGCCAGGCAAGGTCTGTCGGAGGTGTTAGGAGAGTGCTGGCTATTCTTTCTCACTCCATCTCCTTGAGCTACTGGGTAATTTGCTTCCTGCTCCCAAGGAGCAGCCTGGAAAAGAAAGAGTTTCCATCTCAGTGTTTCTCTGGCCAGGATGATGCTTAAGCCCGGGCTGATCCCCCCTCTTTCACAGCATTTGTCTGTCAAATGTGCTTGGTTGGCTCCAAAGCCCAGGGGGCGATATGCTTTGGGGAAATTGGGCTTTAACTGACCTTCTGGCTTTTGCATCAGCCACTCTGGTTTGCACCCGCACTGGCCCTGGTCTGCTTCCTTACACGACTCTGGGGATTGCTTAGAGAAAGACCCTTTCTGAACGACCATGCTGGGGAGGGGTACCCTTCTTCACTCTCAGGCTGGCCTAGGAGTGAGATGGCGTGGAGCAGGGCGCACCCCTGCTGAAGACCCGGAGCTATTCCATCTGCACAGGGAAAGCCTGCTCTCTGTGGCCGGAGGCTGGGCTGAGGCCATTCATTTCTGCCAGAGTGCTGGGAATCAAAGGAAAACTCTGGATCCTTCCATTACAGAGGCTGCCCCACTGTTCCCCTTGGCTGCTTCCATAGCCACATAGTTAGGTTCATCCAGTGACACCTTCTTTCCCGTGTGTTCTATACAGTCGCATGTGGAACTGTGTCCTTTGTACACGCGCATTTGGGCCCACAGCCTATCTGGCAGCATCATTAGTCTTCGAGAGCATTTCCTAAAGGCGGGGACTTCTGTCTTTTTTAAATTTCTCTTTAAAATCTTTTATTGAGGTATAATTTAGAAATAGCAATGTACACACATCTTAAATGTACAGCTTAATTTTTGTTTATGGGTATAGAGCCATGTCTTCTAAAATTGTATTACAAGGTGTCTGCTATTTAGTCACCCCGGGGGACACTATCCAGAAGGCCATGTGGTAGTACCATTTGCAAATAGAATTATGTCCTCACGTATGTGGCCAAATAGATTCTTAGGAACTGTGACTTAAACCAACTTTACCATAGACTAATTGATTTAAACATATTTCTGTATGTCAATTAGTCTATGGTAAAATTGGTTTTCATTATTACATCATTTCACTTAAAGTTAGTTTCTTAGAACCTAATGACAATGTTAAGTGAAGACTCACTATAAACCAGGCAGCGATAAACCCAGGAATAACCTCTGTAAAGGGAGACTAGGTCAAGGCTAAATGCTTTACATGGAGTCTATCTGAGTTTGCAAAACTTGTCCAATTTAAGAATTATCTGGTTGTTCATTGAAGATTCCTGTCCTGAGGACCCTTCCTTGGTGATTCTGGCCCAGCTGGCCAGGTTGGGAGTCAGGAATACATGTGTCTAATAAGCACTGGGCAAATGTAGTCCTCAGGGTTCCCACATTTAGCCCCCACAACCCTATGATGTTTAGGTTTTATTCCTATTTCGCAGACAAGCAAAAGGAGGAAGTAGGGGTGACGTAACTCACCCACAGTCCCACAGCTAGGAAGAGAGACTCAGGATTCTGATTCAAGTCCACCTTCCTAACCACTGTTCTCTGCGGCCTCCCAAGAACATGCTCTTATTCCCTGGTGTTTTAGTGGCTCTTTGAATATCGTGAGTGTATCATATAAACATTTCCTTAGCTCTCCTGACAACTTAACCATCACATCTACTGCAGAGTGATTACAAAAATTAAAATATGATGACTGTATTAGTCAGCTGGGGCTGTCACAACAAAATACCTAGACTCCGTGGCATAAGCAATAGACAGTTATTTTCTTACGGTTCTGGAGGCTGCCAGTCCAAGGCCAGGTGTCAGCGTGGGCAGTTTCTGGTAAGAGCTCTCATCTCGGTTTGTGAAGGTGGTGGCGTCCTGCTGTGTATTCCCACAACTTCTTCTGTGTGCACATTCGGGGTGGGGAGAGAGAGCTCTCCCATGTCTCTTCTTATAAGGATACTAATCCTATCAGGGCAGGGCCCCTTCCTCATACCACATTTAACTATGATAACCTTTAAATACAGTTTCATGAGGGTTAAGGCTTCACCACAGAACTGATGGGGTGGTGATGGGTAGAATCCAATCCATAGTGATGATGTAAGTGCAGCCTGATTTAGCATGATGCCTGGCACCTGGCAGGACTGAGCAACTGGTCAGCGCCCTGGTCTTGGCCTCAGCCGTGCTGGAAAGCACTGTTCAGATGTCAGAGACAGTCTTTGTCCCTTGCACAAGAGGAACGGGCTGGGACTACGGCCAGTGAGAAACGGGTTTCTTCTAAAATTGAGTTATTCCCTCAACAGTTCATAGTTGATTTGTGTATTTGTTTTGGTTATTCTCTTAGGCCCAGACATATCTAATTTACATTTTTCTGGAAGGTGAAAATCTGATTGTGCCCCGCAGCAGTAGCCCCAGAAGTGCTTGTGGGTGCTTGGTGTTGACCACCAAGCACAGACGCTGACAAGGGTCGGCTGTCCCGCCAGCGAACGTTGGCGGTGCCTCTGTGCGTCGATGGTGCGATATATTCAGCGCACTCAGGAAGTTTGCAAACATGTTGTATTTTCAGCTCTTCCCATCCCTCAGCTTTTTATGAGTCCTTGGGAAAACATTTTTTGCTTAGCCAGAGCTTATTTGATGTTGCTGAACATTAAAAACAAAACAAAACAAAACAAAACCCAATAAAGTCTGCCCATATGGAGTCAGTGTGTTGGTTTCCCGTCACTGCCATCCTAATTGGCGAGTGAGATGGGCCTAAGGAGAGTGAGGATTAAGGTCACGGTATTTTTGGAATTCTGGGGGAGGGGTAGCCCAGAAATTCTGCACATCCAGTTTGTTGGCAAAAGGTTCAGAAGCACAGAGCTTGTGAAGGGAGTGACGCTGGTCTGCGCCCAGTTCTCTGCCCTGGGGGCCTGCGAAAGGTTCGGAGAATCAGAGAGAGAGAAACTGATGAATGTGCCCTTCTCTCCTTTGACACCACTTGGGATCCAAAGACACTGAGCTTTTCTACTAAACTTGTAGCGCAGCGATTTTCAACTGGTGTGGTGCGAGAATTTTTAAAGCATGCAAGGTCTATTCAGTCAGGGGCACTGACCTTCTTTCCCTCGGACTGTCAAATGAAAAATGACAATGACCGGCACAATAATAGCTGTCCGGTGTGAATGAATCAAAATTATACCTATTCTTTTTTTTTAAATCAGATTGGCCAAAAATACATTTTTTTCTCATGCTACAGAATTTTAGTAATTGGTTTATGTGTGCCATGAGATGAAAAAGGTTGCAAATCGTTCTTGTGGCATCATTGTTGGTGCCTAAGGAACTCACCTGTTACTAAGTACTAAAAGTAGTTGCCGCCTCGGGCCAGCCTCAGGGTTTTAGGAATGCTTTCCACAGAGGAAGTTTGGCCAATTGCATTGGTCAAACATTTATATTACAACCTGCCTGTGGTTTTCACACGAAGCCTGGGGGGCCTCCGCACTGTTAGGGAGTGTGGGCATTTTCCATGGGCATTCCCTAGGGTAGCACAAAAGTATCTACATGCCCAAGGATCTACACTCTGTCAAACCGAAAAGTGTGGTTTGCCTATGCACCCATCCATCCCATGTGTCCCCATATGCCTGGGGCTCCCTCTTACCAATTTAGGAGCTCCTCAGAGCTGGTGGAAATTAGCAGAGCGGGGAGATCCATGGACTCTGGCATCAGACAAACCGGAAGATGAATCCTGAGACCACTACTTGCAATGTGATGTTGGGAGAAATATCAATCTGAGTTCAAGCCTCACCGTGAAGGGAGCAATAGTATCTATCCTCTACGTCTTGCAGTTATTGATAGAACCAATTGACACAGTATATATAAATGTTTAGCACATGACTGGGACATAATAAGTGATTGATAAATGTAAGCAATTGTTAAGATTGGAGAAAATAATGGAAATTAGTGTGTGAATGACTGATAAGTGATTGGACGTATTTGATCCTGTATGTAATACTGCATTTATCAGGGACCATAGTGTCTCAAACACATGGAGATATAAGGACTGGGCTGATGGAGGAGTTGTTGGCTTATCTGCTGTGGAGAGAAGTGTGAGAGGGAAATGGGGAGATTGGAACCCCTCAAGCACACCACAAAGGTAGTTCTGAATGCTACTCATTAACAGCACTGGCAGCTGGTGACCTAAGGATGGCTTCCTCCCTGGGGCAAGAATGTTCTGTTTAAGAAACTTTTAAAAGGCTCATGTTAAGGACTGATGGTAGGGGAATTTTACATATATATATATATGTAAAAGAGAAATATAAGGGATAAAAGCCAAGTGCTATAGGAGCTAATTGTTCAGGTTATTCACTCATGGTTTCATTTTCCCAGTAAAATAGGACTAATTTTAATTGTGATTATGTTATATGAAGTGCTTGAAGATCTGTTCATAATCCATATTCTACACACATTGTGATCTATGTTGAACTAATTAAAGCATAGATGGGCTAAGGGAATATGTAAAAGATAGCCTGAAAATTCCCAAGATTTGGAAACAGCCTAAGTGCCCGTCAGTAGATGAATGGATTAAAAAACTGGTACATTTACACAAGGGATTACTACACAGCAGAAAGAAGGAAGTCCTACTTTTAGCATAGATGGAATTAGAGACTCTTATGATAAATGAAATACGCCAGCCAGTGAAAGGCAAATGCCGTGTGATCTCACTTATAAGAAGAATCTAATGAACAAAATAAACTAATGAGCAAGACAGAACCAGAGGCATGGAAACATGGAACAGACTGACAGCTGTAAGAGGGGAGGCGAGCTGACTGTTTGAAAGAAGGTGACGGGGATTAGTCGACCCAGATGACAGAGCCATGGACATGGACGACGGTGCGGGGAATGACTATGGGAAGTGGGGGTTGGCCGGGGTGGAGGGTGCAAAGGGGGCAAAATTGAGACAACTGTAATATCATAAACAATAAAAAATAAATAAAAATAAAAATTAGCTAAGTCTGCTAAATAATAAAAAGACTATGAAGTGAAAAGAGGAAATTTCCCATGATGTTGTACGATTGTGACGTGAAAATATCTGTCAGACTGTGAGTCTTGCTGACCTTGGAGAAGGAAAGCGCTGGGACGATTCACACCCATGGCTGACATGAATCTGACTTCACTTTCCTTCCTCCCTGTAGTTCACAAGCTGGAGTGTGGCCCCTTTTCCTGACATGATAGAAAGATACAGACTTTGTAGTCATGTGGACCTGGGCTCAAATTCTGACACTCATTCAGTGACCCTGGACAGCTTCTTAACCACCCAGAGCCATGGATTTCTTGTCTGTGAAGTGGAGCTCCTGATACCACTTGCAAAGAGTCAGTGCAAATGATAGTGTATCGATGCCACTTTCACCTACTTGGCGTGTGCTTTCCTCCCTCCCCATTATTGCTGCCAGGTGGCTGTGAAATTTCAGGATACCATGGAAAATGTATGGAGGACAATCAGCTGTCTCTGAAAATTCACCCAGATAATACCACCAGATGGTCAGAAATTGGCTTCCATCTCTTTTGCTGCTCATTCTCCTACCTTAAGTTGGTCTTTCTTATAGTCAATATCCCTCAATAATAAAAACTTGGGAGCTTGCCTAACTCTTTCACCACCATATGCAAATGAAAGAAGTTTAGCAGACAGACATGAGGCAATTGTTCAGCTATTCTTGGCTGAGGGAGGTTGGTACCTGGGCGGGTCCCACCTGCCTGCCAGTTGGGTTCTTCCTAGTGATTCTCTCCCTATCATTTCTTGCCTGGAGTCTGTTGACTGTTGGGCTCCAGTAGGAGTGGGCACTGGATGAGAGACTATTAGAGAGCGCCAGGCCAGTTGTTTTTCCTTTCTTCTTTTGTGGCTTGCATTGTGGCAACTGCTGGGAAATGCTAATTATAGCAATTAAGTAAAATGGGGATGTAACATCCTTAGCAACCCGGTTACCTAATATGTAATTTTACTAATTTGGCTGAATCTGTGCATTGCAATTGTTTTTGTTTTAATTAAGGTTATTAATGTTTTCATGTGGAATATTTTAGGCTACATTCTCTAACAACTATCCAGAGTTCAATTAGTGTATCAGCATACCTGGTGAGACAGGTTTTTAGTTTTTGTTGTCATCAAATCCAGTCAAACATAGGAGTATATCTGAAAAGCCAGAAAGAATATGTGCCTACTACCACAGTTATTGCTAGAGACACGTTTGGTATCCTGCAGGAATGAGTATTTCTACTGCCAAGTTTCCTCAAGTCTTGGACAAAGAATCTGACCCGAGAGTGAAAGTGTGGCTTTCACTTATCACACAGCCACGCTGAGCCTCACAGATTCCACCACTTTGCACATCTGAAGTAGTGTTAAGACATTTCGCCCTTTCTTTGTATCTGGGTTAGAGCTTCATTGCATTTATATATTATTCTTTAAATTACACTGGATCCATGCTGCCCATGAATGTGAAATCCTAGTGTCTTTTTTTTTTTTAATAAAATGATCACTTTCTACTCTCAGACCCCCCCCAAAAAAGGAACTCTCACCCCCTAAATAACCAACTCACGACAAGAAACACCAGTTGCAGGAAATGGAAAGAAACAGATTGAAAGAAGCAACAGGAAATGGATGTTAAGCTAATCTCCTAGAACATGTCATCCCAGCTCCCTTTCAAAATCACTTGTTTTTTCCCAGAACTGAATTAATCTGGAAATTAGCATTTAGTGATGTAAACCCAAGTTCTTTGGATTTAGCCTCAGCTACTGTTCCAGGCTGTTGAGGGACTAAGGGTGGGAGAGAAGTCATAATATCTCATAATGATCACCAATCACAGACTCCTTGGGAAATAGCCCTGCTTTTAGTGTAGCTGTTTATTTATCATTCACTTAACAAATGTTTACTGAGTGCCTGTCTTGTACCTGGAACTGGTCTAGGTGCCAGGCATACAGCAGGGAATATTCAAATAAAAATCCTGCCCTGGTTGAACTAATGATAATAATGGCTATTACTAAATATTCTGTACCAGGCTCCACTTTCTAATATTATGTGGTCCTACTCAATTGTTCACTTATGCACACTCCTAGCTAAGAGGAAATGTAAAATCTTGCTGGAGTTTGTTGCTTTGCTTCCAACTATGCCTTCAACCATGGGAATGTGTATCTGAATTTTATAACCAGGGAATGAAGCATGTCCTTGGGCTTCTCAAGCAATTTCAGATAAAACTTAGAAATTGGGTGTGAATTGTAGTTTGCAAGCCCATCCAAGGGTGCCAGTATCTTTTTCTGGATGGGTAAGAAAATTATCATCTCTTAGGAGGCAGATAAGAGACAGACAGACATAATTTTAAGGATACACAAATAGCTTAAAATGTAAAATAATTGAAAGATAAATAACAGCTATTTCAGAGTCCCTCCTGAGACTGCAGATCAGGAAAGATCTTTGGGAAGAATCTTGGGAGTAATATAAAAAGGCTGCTCCTGGAAGAATGGAAAAACCTCAGGCAGACAGATTCTGTCCTTAGCTCTACCTTTCCAAATGTCCAAATGACGACTTTTAACACCATAATATCCTGCCGACATTTACTTGGTACTTAGTATCCAGAACCTGGCTACAGCAACATGTTCTCGAATGTGGTTTGCAAATGAAGAGTCCATTAGACCTTTCACCCCACATTTCAAAATAGGTCAAGTGTGTGTGTGTGTGTGTGTACTTTCCTGTGCAAAATTCACATTTTAAAAATGTTTTGAAAAACTTGTATTCTTAGTTAGCCACCAACATGAATTGCATGAATTGAACACGTAACATGTGTCAGGGGTAATGCTAGACACTGCAGAATCGGTGAGAGATGGGACAAGGCTCCTACCCCAAAGGTCATCAAGGCCTAGTGAGGGAGATGGGGGGTAGGCTCACAATGGTGGGTTAAATGGACTGATAACGATGCATGGGACTCCAGAGGAGGGGCGCCTACCTTGAGGAGATCACACAATGCTCGGTCTTGAGCTCCAGCGGATGGCTATGCTGTCAATGGCAAGTTTGTTATCCCCGACAACCCCTCACCCAGGAGCCGTCTGCTTTGACACATGAGCCCCAAACCTTACAGAGTGGACGCCCAAGAATACCCACTGACCGCCTGCTTAGGCAGCCTCAACTTGGAGCTCAAGAAGCAAGTCACATGCGCTAAGTGCAGCTCCTCCTGGATGGGCCAAGTCTAGGGATGGCTTCGATGAGACCATGGATGCTCAAGATGAGCACGGTCTCGTCCATCCCTGGGACGTCACTGACCAGCCGGTGCTAGCCAATGTAGACTCCCAGACTGTTTATCCAGTTCATTCTATTGGCTTGGAGCTGGAAATAGGCCGATACAAATTCATCTCACGAGGAAGATTTCACAGAGCCTTTACAAACGTCATTATTCCACTGTTTTTTTCTCTCTTTTCTTAGTAGCCACCACACTTCTCACCAATAGAACAAGGGGTGAGAGAAAGGATCTGGGTCTTCTCCTGTCCGGTGACCGTGTGTCGTATTTGCAGCTCCATGATTTATAAAATATCCAACTCTCGTTTCAGCCTCCTCAAGATGGCACAGCTGGGGAATGTCCACATTTCTATGGAACATTCCCAAATTATTGCTCTGGACAATTGAAAGCAATTAGTTGGGATAATATAAAGAACCAAGAACGTCTATTTTCAACACCTTGCTAGGAATGAAAAATAAGTATGTTGATAACTGCAGGGCCTTCTTTGTCCTTATCCCAGAATCCACTGCTCTCCAATCCTGTGATGGAATTGCTTTTCCTGGTGGTTTAGACTCACCCACTGGAGGAAGATCTTCATAATAATCAGGTTGTCCCAATGAGGAGGAATACTTCCCCACATCCACCCAGCCCTGGCTCATCCTCCTCCTTTTTGATCTCCAGAGGCTGGTTCTGACTCTGCTCCATATTCTAGGAAAGAGTCTCCCAAGAACTGGGGCTGAACCTGAAGTGAAGAGGCTGTGGGAATTAGGAAGGGAGAGAGCATTTCTTCTGTTGAACTGCATCTCCTCAGGGCTTGGGCCGTGTCTGTTCTCATACTACCCCTAGTCCTGAGTCTGAGAGTAGGTGCTTTTATTAGTCTGCTCAGACTGACGTAACAGAATGTCACAAACCAGGTGCCTTAAACAACAGAAATGTATTTTCTCACAGGTCTGGAGACTACAAGTCCAAGACCAAGGTGTGCCAGGGTTGGCTTCTGGTGAGGGTTTTCTTCCCAGCTTGTACACAACTGCCTTCTTGCTCTGTCCTCACGTGGCCTTTCCTCTCTGTGGCTACAGGGAGAGAGAACTCTCTGGTATCTCTTCCTTTTTTATTTAACAACATTAGTCCTGTGGGTTAAGGCCTCACCCTTATGACCACACTGAACCTTTATTACCTTCTTTCAGGCCCGATTTCCAAATACAGTCACACTGGGGCTTCAACATGTAACTTTTAGGGGAACATAATTCAATCCACAACAGTGCACCATACATATTAGTGCGATGTATCAGTTAGTGACTAGTGAATGATGATCAATTGAATAAATGAATGATTCAGGGATTGATTCTTGGTGGTCAGCTGGAAGCAGGAGAAAAGAGACTTGAACAGAGCAGGAAGCTCCTCTAAGGCCCCTCAGAGCAGCCCTGAATCCAGAAGGATCCTGTAACTTCAACTGGAAGGTCTCAGCCTTTCTCCCGTCTCATTCGCTGGAGGCCAGTAGGGCTGTGTAAGGGAGTCATGAGGCCACAGATGTAGGTTTCATTCCGTGTGGATCAGTTAACTTCATTCTGAGAAAGGCTGCTCCACAGCCACGGCCAGGAGGCACTAGGTATTAGTAGCTAGACACGGACAATTTCGAGTAACTCAGAGACAAACAAATGCCAAAAAGAACAGAGATGAACTCATCTAGCCTTCCGACACGGAAATGCCGCTATCAAACAAACGAACGAAATGTGAACGCCACACGGAGTCTGAACGCATGTATTCCGTGCCATGGAAGTCTGCATTCTAAAAAATTAAAGTGGAAGATTTGGGTTCATCTCGGTCTTACAGCCTTGTAAAGCTAATCTTTAACTTGTTTAAAGAAAAACTATTTAGGAATTAAAAAAAGCACCAGAAAAAATGAAATCACCCATGAAACTTGTTGACATCTTAATAGAATTGTTTCCAAGCTTTTCTTTTACATACTTGAATTGCATGTGCAGAGCTCTTCTTATACATATCTATAAATGCAATAGATATGTATGCATTTATACAGTAATTTTCGAGGTCTGTACAAGACTCCCAGAGGGCGCGTACTCGCATGTATCCTGTGGCTATCTGATGTAGTTCACTCGATTGTAATCTGGGAAAAGGACCCTTTTGTTACCAGCACACACACGAGGTAGCAGAAGAAAGAAGTTGCTTTATCTCACAGCTTACATACAGGACTGTACATTTCACCAGCTGGTATTGGCGTACTCAGAAGAATACATAATTCAGCATGTCTGCTGTTCTCCAGATACCTAATCAGCTTGTCCCTTAACATAAATATTAGGTAATTCAGTCGGATAGTTGAAAAATGAACTTTTTCCTTTTTCCTTTTCAATCAATGAGGTTTTGGTGATGAGACGAATAACAAAGTATATAGGCCTCCTTCCAAAGGCTCTCTTCTCATTACTTCCTATAACACGCTGTGTTTCCCATCAAGGACTCCTCATGCATGCTATTGGTCAACCAGCTACAGGGCTCTCATACTTTGTTACACTCTGTTAGTAATTTCACTCCTTATACACAGGCCTACTAAATGCCCATTTTCTAACAAGTTGCATTTTCCAGTTTATATTGGCTTAAATTTCACAGTCTCCCTGGAGAAAAATAAATGTTAGTAGGAAATTCACACACAAAGAGTGACATTCTCCACGAGGGCGGTTCATCTTTTTCTTGCTTCACTGGTGCCTCTCTGTTACATTTATGTGGCCCTGGACTGCGGCGGAGTCGACGTCCCCTGGGTGGAAATTTAGGGGCTAGAAAGTGAGCATGTTAGGCTAGGCAAGGCATAAGGGAACCCCTTCTTTCTGAATGCTTCCTAAGATGCACCACATACTGGATTAAGTGCTTTATGTATTTTGTTTTCTAATTCTAATCATATGAGGCAGGAATTACGGATACTTTTAAAATAAGAAAACTGAGGGTGGAAATAATGCTAACTGAATACTGCTACGGTGCTGTGCCACATACGGTACGTAGACTATTCCATTTCCTCTCCGCGGTACCTTAGGAGGGAGGGATCCTCGGGGCATTGCACAAGTGGCAGAATGGCGCTGAAATGCAGGTTTCTGTGCTTCCCAACCCTATCTCTATTCAGTTTACCGCAAAGCCCACCAGATACGTCAAACTGATAACAGATTTTAAGATGTTAAAAAGGAGGAAACTAGATAGATTTCTTAACGCAACTAAAACTGAAACACCCTTAAGTATGAAAACACTCTTGAGCAATTAAGAAAACACAATATAAATTGGTGCTTTATATATATACACCTTTCTTAATGACTATTTCCCTCACCCTCAATCCCTTTAAAACCTGTCCCGGGCTTTTGAGAATGTCTTCCGTGTCCTTTACCCTCGCCCAAACTTCGAAACCTCCGGCAGCTCTTACCGCACTTGTTCGCACGTTACCAAACGCCCTTCTCCCTCCTGACGAATGGCACTCAGTGTGCACCTGGTAGACTCCGCCTGTGCGTGGGCCCAGGTGGGCAGACGTTTCCCGCACCCTGCCCTGGACTCTCCTCGAAATGCGATTCAGGAGACTTCTCTTTTTATATATTGAGATATAATGCGCAAATAATATTATATCGATATACATTAGAGGTGTACAATGACTCGACAATTTGACATACATGTGAAATAATTACCACAATCAAGTTCATGAACACATCTATTACCTCATATAATACTAATGGTGAGCACATTTAAGATCTCTCTTAGCAAAGTTTAAGTAAACGGCAGTGTTATTAACTGTAGTCAGCAGGCTATGCATTAGATCCTTATTCTTTTTGTAACTAAAAGGTTGTGCCCTTTGGCCATTCTCCTTATTTGTCCCAGCCCCCTGGGAGCCATCATTCTGCTCTTCATTTCTATGAGTTCACGTTTTTTTACTTTTAGATCCCACATGTGGGGTCATACGGTATTTGTCTTTCTCTGCCCGGCTGCTTGGGCACTTAGCATAGCGCCCTCCAGGTTTACCCGTGTTGTTGCAAGTGGCAGGGTTTCCTTATTTTAAAAGGCTGAAGAGCATTCCATTTATACGTACATACCACGTTTTTTATCTACTTATCCATCGACAGGCACTGAGCTTGTTTCCATAGCGTGGCTACTGGGAATAACGAACATGGGAGCGCAGGTATTTCCTTGAGATACTGATTATACTTCCTGGATACATACCTGGAGGTAGGGGTGCTGGATCATAAGGTAGCTCTAATTTTAATTTTTTGAGGACCCTCTATAGTGTCATCCACAATGGCTATAGCAGTTTACAGTCCCACCTACAGTGGACAAGGGTTCCTTTTTCTCCACATTCTTGCCAACACTTGTTCTCTCTCTCAACAGGCTGGTCCATTCAGGGCCAGGGAAAGGATCGCCCCAGGCTGGTGTGGATCTGTCCTTCGCAACACGAACGGGTACCAGGCAGGGGATCGAAACCCATCTCTTCAGGGCTGAGATCAGCAGGGACCTCTCCCACTGGACAAGGAGCATAGTGCAGGGTTGCCACAACTCAGCTGAACTCATCGCCGAAGTCACCACAGGTGAGCACTGCTGGCCACGGGCTCCCGGTCTCACCCTCTTACAGGAGGAATGCACCCTCTACTTCACCCGGCCTCAATTCCCATTACTGGCCTCCCATAAATGCTGTTCCTAAAATTCCAGGGGTAAACTCAAGTTTTCCTAAATTAAGGCACACCTCATGCTCTACTAACTTGGAGCCTAAGAGTTAGACTATGAAAAGCCTAACCCCATCTTCATTCAAGAAAACTTAGAGAGCTCTGACCAGCATGGCTCAGTGGATTGAGCGTCAGCCCACAAAGCAAAAGGTCACTAGTTCAATTCCCAGGCAGGGCACATGCCTGGGTTGTGGGCAAGGTCCCTGGTTGGGGCGCATGCGAGACGCAACCAATCGGTGTTTCTCTCATACATTGATGTTCCTCTCCCTCTCTTTCTCCTTCCCTAACCATCTTTAAATAAATAAAATCTTTAAAAAGAAAAGAGAACAGTGATTTGGCAAGTGAGATGTGACTTTCCTGCCTATCATCCCAAGCCGCTTACTGGAGGTATAAGCTTTGAGGCATAAACTAGCAAGGTTCTTGTAAACAAAAGAAACTGATTCTGAGTAATATTTTATCACAGAATAAAGTCACTGCAAATACATTAGGAAGCTCACAGACTGATCAGAAAACTGGACAACCAGGCTCTGAAAAAGAGCCGGCACCAGAGGGATCTAGGTGGGGGTGAGCAGAGCAAAGGGTTTATGCTCAGGGAGAGTCAGCAGTCAGCCCTGCCCCTGGCATGAAGGGAGAGGCAGGCAGGACGGAGGGGCACGCAGGTGAGTGCAATCCACGTGCTTGTAGTGCGCTAAGAAAGCACGGGTTAGAAACGGGATGTGTGTGCAGAAGAACCCTTCTATGCTATACTGTTGATTACTTGTCACATGCCAAGCATTCTATATCACGTCCCCTGGTGTTTCTCATACCGTGAGAAACAACCCTTTTGGCGTCCTGAGATCAACTAACTGGATTAAGACCAATGTTTTAAGAATGAAATAGTTTGGAATAGAAATACCAGTATAAATGCTGTTCTGTGTTGTAGCACCATCCAGGTGTGTGCGTGCGTGTGTGTGTGTGTAAATGTACACATCACGATAAATTGTCTCCTATCTAATAATCCTCACGATTCCCTTGTCTACGTAACTTTACAAATGGAGACGCAAATTTTTCAGTAACTTGCCCAAGACCGCGCAACTAATAAACAACAGAACTGACTTTACCTCTGTGTTGTGCCTCCCTAAAGTCCATTCTTCACTCACGACATTGTCTACAGAGATGTGGAACTTCTCACTGTGTTGCCAGTTTTCCAAAAACGATTCTGTTCAGACTGCTGTGAAAAGTAATTTTCATGCCACCCTCCACTCACACAGGTAGGTAGGTAGGTAGGTAGGTAGGTAGGTAGGTAGGCAGGCAGGCAGATAGATAGATAGATAGATAGATAGATAGATGATAGATAGATAGATAGATAGATAGATAGATAGATAGATAGAGCAAACCCAATGCAGGCTATAAAATCTCATACATTTGCTAAGGTAGGCTCCATATCTAACCCAGTGTGCTTCATCCGCCAGCACAACACACAGTTAACAATGTCTATATACCATTGTACCCAATTCTGAGCTCTAGCATAAACTGTTTCTGGTTCTGAGATCTGAGACCAACTTCTTCCAGGTCTCCCGTGGTCACTCATAGAGAGGGCATCGTGTGCCATAGTACGTACTGTCCTCAACCACAGTCTTCCAGAAAACCCAACTTGGAGCGCCAGAGGGCTGCTTCTGACATCTCCGTTCCCCTGCTCTATCATGTTTTCTTGCCCCTTCTTTCATTTTTCTCTGTCTTTGAGGAAGCAGGACAAGATAATAATGACAAGTGTGGGCTTTAAAGTCAGATATGCCTGGACTCAAATTCCAGCTCTATTTCTTTCTCAATCTCTTACTGAAACCTCTTAGCTTTTTCATCCATAAAAAGGAGGAAATAATAGTATCGACTTCATAGGGTGTCATCAAGAATTGAGAGAAATAATCCATGTAAAGCGCCTAGTACTTGTCACATAGTAAGTGCTCACTAAGTATTTAGTGGTTTTTCTTGTAATTATTTCTCCATACCTCTTCTGTGCTATACGCTAGCCTCTGGTCATATGTGGCTATTTAAATTTCAGTCCATTAAAAGTAAGTAAGATCCTCAGTCACACTTGCCACAGTTCACGTGCTCAACCGCCGCTTACGCCTGTAGGGCCGCCCTACTGGACAACGCAAATCCACAGCCTTCCCGTGGCGGTGTAAAGCCCTGTGCTGCGGCTCTGCTCTCCTGGAGGATTTCCCAGGTGCCGTCATGGGCACAGTGTTTCTGCACTTCAGCTGCACTGACAACCACCACAAAAATGAAGTTTTGAAGTTTTAAAATTTTACTGTGAAGAGCCTCAGACTGCTGACTGCCACCCCCGGAGAATCTGGTTCCACAGTTCTGGGTGGCCCGAGCGTTTGTATCTAGTAAACCACCAGGCGGAGCTGCTGCTGCTGCTGCTCCAGCGGCCTGTGAGCGGCGCTGTGCTAGCGAGCAGCCTCATCGGGCAAAGAGGAGCATTCTGAAAGATGGCAGACACATGAACGTGTGGTGGGGGTTCTCCACATTTCCTCTACTCACACAAATATGAAAAACCAGTTATTTCGTACAGTTTTTGCTGCATCTCCAAGGTGATCGATTTTTCTGAAATTACCCTGAAGTGAGTAAGTGTCCCCCAAATTCTCCAACATCATTGAAAACCTCTGTGGGGTATCACTGAATCTTTAATTTCATGTGCCTATTCTGCATGGCAGGAAAAACTGGAGGTTTTGAATCGGAGAGTTGGAAAAGGCCCAAGCCAGCTGAAAACTAAATTGAGTGAAGGTTTATGTGTAATATCAGAGTTCAGACTCCTTGCGCCAACTTCAGGAGAGTTCTTAGGAAAGAATAAAGATTGCCAAAGGGATTTGGTTTAGCTGACATTCCACAAATTTTGTGAAATCCTTTTCTCTCAATAAACTGAACTCTGTTTCAACAGGAAAACAATGAGGCTGTTGATAAGACCAGCCAAAGAATCGGAGGACTGAGCTAGCTGGGTGCTGGGGGAAAAGAAATTATGGAAACGACCAAAGGTGCCACCCAGTTACAAAGATGCCTGCAGAGTTGGGGAAAGGGGCTCAGGCTTTAATCAGAGCTTCAATTAACTTGATAATGCGTTCAATTTGTCCTGTGTAGATTGAGAACCTCTTCAGATAAGCAGTTCCATTATATAAAGGCCATGAATACCATTTGAAGTCAACTAGAATTAAAAATAATCACAACCAGTTAATTCGGACTATCTGATGGCATAGCTTTAAAGTTCAAACATAGAAGAAGGGAAAAAAAGAAACCCAAAGTTAGAGCCCATTCACCCATATATTCTGCAGGTTGTAGAAGTGAAAATTGTCAAAAATGAGGATTGAAGATGAGAAGCCATAACTACATCTCTGCCGCTGTCCTTGGTCACCCTTGGACAGGAGGGCGGGCAGAGGTCTCAGGCCCTTGGCAAAGGATGACAAGACTTACTGAGGGCTCTGCCCGGAAGGACTAAGACCTGTAAGAGAAGGCACCTTTGGGAACATCAGCCTTTAGTTACAAGTGGAAAGTTGCCTGCAGTCAGAGGAAGGGGTGTGTGTTTTCACTAGACCTTCAACTAGAAGCCACCTCGTTCTGTGAGCACACAGATGCTATTCCCTCTGCCACACTTCGAAGGCCTCCCCCACCCCACTGTTGTCATTACTCAGTGAAGCCAAGGTCCCACCCCACACCCCTCCACAGCCTGAGCACTGGAGTGTGAGAAGTTACGTGGCACAGAGGGGACAGAACTTGAATTTTGAAATCTACACCATCTGGGTTGTGACATCTTCCCCTTGCTCATCGTTGCTTTTCTCACCTGTTAATACTCAGCTAAGGCTCTGGCACAGAAGTGTGTGGGAAAGTGAAACTGAGTTTGGTTTACAATGCTGAGCCGAGCTAATGATGGTGTGGAGCGATCAATAATGCCCTTACCCTACTCTTCCCAAACCCCATCCCCAGCAAATAAAACATGCTGTGTCTGTCTGTCCCTAAAGAACCTTCTCACGTTGATGGAGGCCTGGGCTGATCGTTTGCCAGGGTCTGTTAAACGTGGTGTTTGCGAGGCCAAAAAACAAAAAATCCAATAGGTACTTGTTAACCCTTGTCAGAACTCTTTGGCCAAGGGTGTAAATATTCATGTCTTCCTCAATGGGACCTCAGATTCTGGTGGCAGTCCCTTCATCCAGCTCAGACACCCACAGTGCATCTCTTTCTCTAAATGCACTGAGCGCAGCAGCCACGTGAGAGCTGGCACCTGACCTGACCAAAAGGTCCATTTGTCCTTTTGGATCGGCAGCCTCCATGCGGACAGGGCAGAGGGAGGAAACAGCGCTCTTCACGGACCTGCCACATGGGACGTCTGTCTGCTGCGGCAGCTGTTCCAGGACCCACGGTCCTCGGGTCATCAGGAGAATGTAAAAAGCACTCTTTTCTATGTATACAATGAGCTTCGTTCCACTTTCTTAAAACTAAAAATTTGTTTTTTTTTTTAAAGACTCACGCCTGACTTCTTAGCTGTGTCACATTTGTTATCTTCGGTGATGTGATGGGGATGCTTGCACTCTCACCAGGTGGGAGATACACCACCGGCTGACCGTGTGTGTTGGGGGGGGGGGAGACACAGAGGATGATGAGGATGATGAGGATGATGATGATAATGATGACTCAGAGGCAGCTTACTATAAATCAGACGTCAATTTTTCCCGTCCTGAGACAGGTACACCTCCCTACCTGTGTTGTCAGATGGTCGGAGCAGGGCTGGAGGCCAGATAAGATGCAGTGAGTCCCAGCGAATGGAATTCTCTCCGCTTATTTCCTTTAGTTGCATGGAGCAAGTCAAATGACAAGATAAAATCAATCTAAGGAGAATATTTTCACGAATTACTAATTCTTGACTTCAGAGACCTGTGGCTGGCCCCTGGGACTCAGGAGATTGAGTGCCCGGGAAAACGGACTGACTCTCACTGTTCCTCTCTCCCCACCCAGCTTGCACCTACAAAAACCAGGAGTGCCGCTTGACCATACATTATGACAATGGGTTTTCTGTTACCACCGAACCACAGGAGGGTGCCTTTCCCAAGACAATCATTCAGGCTCCGTATGAAAAGCTGAAAATGTCTTCAGATGATGGAATCCGGATGCTGTATTTAGATTTTGGAGGCAAAGATGGAGAGATTGTAAGTGTACTTTTCTTTACAAAGTACGATTTCCTGTATTTCATTGCACGACACGCCCATACTCGCAAACATAACGCTGCCTGGTGGTTATTTAGCATCGGACTATTGACGAAGCACACTTGCAGGTTCCTGTCTTATCCGATCCTTGAAAAACAGTGACTGAATCCAATTCTTCTACAGTTCCTTAGGTTAGTCTTACTTTCCACTAGAATACCATGTGCCTATTCGAATCCAAAGAAAGAAGCCTTTTACAAAGTCAGCATTAAATTATTCTCATATAGTGGACTGCTAGCTTCAAAACATACATTCATTTTTTTAAAGTATCAAGCATCTGATCTCACCCTGGCATTGCGCTCAGTGTCAGGATGCATGCAGGGATGCGAACCGTGCAGTCCCGGGGAGGTCTCAAAGGAGCAGGCAGCATGGAGGTGGGAGGTGCTGGACACGGGCACAGTCCAAGCAGCAGTGGAGAGAGGGCCAGGCAAAGGTCCAGAAGTTGGGGATAATGCCAAGTGTCCAACAAAATTAGCAAATTTGCCAGTGAAGGTAACATACTTTTCCTATCGATGCAAATAGCCGCTGTGTTTAAAGTCACGACTCCCTGTGATCCTTACCGTCCACCATGATGAGAAAGCGCATTAGTTCAGTCCCACAGAAGGGTGAGAACTGCACTTTCCTTTCTCAGGAAGACAGAGCATCTCATTTCAACTGCGGAATGCACGGCGTCAAAAAGGACTGGGATTTTTTAAGAACTAGTCTCTGTTTAGGTCCTACCTAGTCACTGGGTTAGTCAACAAATATTTATTGACTTCCACATGAAAACAAGGATGGGGGATATATAAAATACAAGGAGAAATCTCAGTTTTAAAGATCTCTTTTCAGTTCAGCTACTGGCCTTCCACAACCTATCCTTCCCCACCCCCATCTCTCTCCAGTTATTTCACTGGTAATTCTCTGAAAAGCATTCAGGGTTACCTAGAAGGTGCTAATGGAAAGAAAGGACCAGGACCACACTTAAGAGAGCAGAGGGACCTTTAGTCCCACAGCTGCGGCACTGCTGTTCTAGAACATGCCAACCTACCACCCTGACACAATACCAGATGCTTTTCCTGTGGAAGCCACAGGCAGTCACGATAGGATTGACGCCCTGCGGCTGACAGTGGACCTGAGCTCACTTTCGGAGAACATTTTCCAGCCAGGCATTTTTCTAACTTTCACAATGGATCCGCTGCTTTTTACGGGATTTTTGGGTTGTCATTTATTTGTATGTTCCACTCAGTAAATTCAACCTGAGCACCAGATTGGAAATAAGTAAGTGGTCTGAAAATCCATTTTACTGAGAATGCTTCTAGTTCAGTTGCTGTTCTGCCAATCACCCAGCTGTGTACTTTTCCCTAGAAGAGTTAAAAAGAACAAGAACCAGTCTCCTGCTTTATCCTTGCCTGGAAAATTCAACGCTGTTATTGCCTGTGAGGAAAATTGTTTATGTCTAAACGTCAGCCTTTTTGTCTATAATTATGATCTGACTTGGGAAGGACTGTTTTGGTTGTGGTTTTTTTTTCTGATAAGCTCAAGTTCACAGACAGCTCCCCCAAAGTCTCTGGTGAAGCAACCCCAGGGAGCAGGCAGCAGGCCTTTCCGGTGTGGAGAAGGGCCCAGAGAACCGTGGGAAACACACTGCACTGAGGGTCGAGACGCGTTCTCTAAGTCTGGAGCTAATAGCCCACTGTCTTGGGCAAATCCTTTTATTTCTTTGATCTGAGTCTCCCATCCATAAAACACAGGGACTAAAGTAGGTCATCCTTAAGGTGACTTCCAAAAGCTGCATTTGGTGTTGGTGAAATAGGGTACTGTGGTTAAGTTCGGACTCTGGCATCAGACGGACTTGTGTTTGAGTCTGTGGTTTCTCGGTGGTCTAGCATCTCTGATCTCGGGAAGTTTTATAACTAAACCAAATCTTAGATGCCCATGGAAATCACAGGGATAATAACCAGAGCTACCTGATAGGGAATTTGTGAAAATGAAATAAGAGAGCATGTAGAAAGTGCAGCACAGTGCCTGTTTAATATGTAAAACCTTAACTTTCGTAGACACACGATCAGGTTATTACTTTCCAGAAGTGCCATCATCAGAAGAGAATTGGGGACAGCAGAAGAGAACCGGGGACAACTCCCCCTGTTCTCCTGAATTGGGTCGGGTGATAAAAATTCAACCTGACCCTCATGCTCTGACCTTGTGTCGGCTCTGCAGGAACACGAGGAGGAGGGTGAGACTTTAGAAGGGGCCTTAACAGACAGGTGATGCACTTGCCTAGAACAATCCAAGAGGACAGGGCGGAGGCCAGTGAGGACACAGCTGCTTAGCAGCATGGGTTCTGCGTTTGCCATGTATAAAGAATTTTCACACACAGTGTCCCACTGAACTCTCCAATTACCCTGTGAGTTAGGTAGCACCAAGAAAAATTTCAAGGGAGTCATCCAAGATTCTACATTGAAAAGGGCTAGAGTCAGGACTCAAACCAAATCTTCAGATGTGGGATTCAGTGCTGCTTCATGCTGTACCAAATCCAACGTAAACAGTATCACTATTGTGGTACCGAAAATAAATAGACAGTCAGGAAGGGCAACGTCAGTATTTATGCTACTGGTATGTTTTTACAGAACCAATTTCAGGAAAAAAGATATATGAGATGTAAGGAATAAGTTCAAAAGGGCTATTTTTTAATCTCCTCGAAGGGGAAGGATTTAAAAACATTAATTGCCCCAGTTAACTTTTAAAAGCAGGAAGTGCACAGTTCCGTTTGATGTGTAAATCGCTATTCTGTAACAAGCATTAACTTGAAAAATCCCTCACGCTCTCTTCTTTTCAAATTTCAGCCACTGGACCTTCATTCCTGCCCCAAGCCAATTGTTTTCATCATCCATTCCTTCCTGTCAGCTAAAATTACAAGACTGGGCTTGGTGGCCTGAACACAGGAGCGACCTGCCTTTTGAGAGGAGGGCTGCTACGTCCCCAGGAAGCGTGCCATCAGATGTCGCGTGCCATCAGATGTCGCATGCCACAGTCAACTTTCCATCCCAAGAGTCCTGAGTAACTGTCCCAGACTCCCCCTGCCAGTTTCACCAACTGCAAGGGGGTGGCCTGGGCGAAAGCACCACCGGGAACATCAGAAAAAAACACAATGGGTAAACAGGAGAGGGCGACTGGAAATACACAGCATAGCTTTTGACAATCAAGGACTCGAACAGTAGAACAGCACGTGCCGATCTTAATCACGCCAGTTTCTAGGCAACTGGTTTGCCCAGGTAAGTAAGGTCTGAATAGCAAGAGAAACGGACACTTTGACCTCTCTCCTCCCCAGTAATGACGACCGCTTGTTTATTGTGATTTATTTCCAACTTCTGAGTTGACCTTTCCTGATAAGGAGAGAAAAGTACTTTAAACGGAAACCCCACCTTTTATTTAAGTAAGAAACAGCTGTTACTTTTTTAAAGGAATTATCTTTCAGTGATGTAGAAAGATTCTGAAGTATTCTCATTAGCATATGCTGAGCAGGAATTAAAGAAAGCCTCAGATACTGATCTGAGCTATAAGCTGGTGGAATCTGAGCCAAAGTAGACTGCCTAAATTGCAAAGCTTCGGTGAAGAGTGGTGTGCATGAAGGATGCTTAATTCTGGGCTGTACTCACACCAGGGTCTGCTATGGGGGAGCCAAGACTGATAGCTTTATTTATAGAAAGCAAAGTATGGGTATTTTTTTAAAAGATTGTGATTTGATATATGTACGCAACTCGCGTGGGGTTAACTAATTATCCCCACTTTCTGGTTTTCAGTGGAAGCACTGAGCAACTTACTGACCCTTGTTTCTGCCTGTGCTTGTATGCATGCATTTTCGAATCAGTAATAGAGCAGCGTCATGTAATTGCGGATGATACCGGGTTTTAGATACGGACCCAGCATTATAATCAAATCTACTGACAGCATCCGCCGTCTTTCGGAATTCCAGGGAAAGAATATAATGACCTAATATTTTTCTACAAGAATATTTTCAGACACCACATAGCATATTAATGATTTCATGCTTTTATCTTTCAAGACAAATTCATTAAAAATACACTTAATGTTTGATTTAGGAGTCACTTTCCACAAACCATGAACATTAGCTCTAGAATTTCCACAAGCATTTGTAACCCTTCTTTTCCTGTACAGTTTACATAGACAAATATTCTGGGTTAGATTTATGCTTTTTCAGAATCATGTTTTGGCAAATAGCTATGCAAAGAGCTTTACAAAGTGGAAACTGTGTTAAAGGAATGTGATTTTGCTCACACAGACATAAGTGATTATTGAGCTGCAAAATTTTATTTTAGATCAGTGTTTCCCAAAGTATGTATCATGTAACACTAGTCCCAAGGGGCAATGAGTGGTGTTTTGTGCGGATGGAAATAAGAGGCTGGTAATCAACAATGTTTGCTAAGTACCAAGTTAGGAAAAGTTAAGCACATTTCCCAACTGCAGGCCTCCTTGGAGACTTTAATGTACATTGTGATGCTTCCAAGGGGGACCCGTGTGCCATTCCCTACATTTACCTGCAGAACAACTTTCTAACAGAGGATCTCGGGAAGCTAGTGTTAAAAAAAACAAAAAAAACCCCCAAACTTTGGAAAACACAGTTTTAGGACACTGATTTTTTGTTTAGTTTGTTTCCTATTTTGAAATACTGAAGAGTGAAGTCCCAGGCTGATTATAGTAATGAAAGCTTTGATGCATTTGTGAATTATACTGCACTCTTTCACTATATATTTTCAAAATCACTGGAATGTTGTTGTACAAGAGAATTATACTCGTGATTGTAAATAACATAATAAAATACATATGTTAATGCCAATAGTTTAATTCAACAATATGTAATCTAAGGTGCTCAGTAGGACATGAAGTATGAGTTAATTACTCATAATTAAGTTGCAAAGATCCTATTATATATTTATAGACAAAATGATCATAATTACAAATATTATTTCTTCATCACTTAAGTTTTGGACTGATTACTATCTGGGTGGGGATCAAGAGAAACTACATTCTCTGCATTTATAAAAATTTAATTTAAATATTTATATTTTAGAAAAAATATATTTGAATAAAATTAATGCATTTTCTGAATTAAAATGTGTTACTAGCAAGAAATAGAAAATTTTACTAAGAGAATTGTATATATGAATCATTTTATTTTCTTCCAAGTTACTGTATCATATCAGAGTGGCTATGACGAATCAATTGCAAACAATTTTTTTCTCATTTTGAATTGAACAAGTTACAATGGCTTTACGGTGTAGATCTTAATCTTGTTTTGATATGTGTTATGAATGTTGCAAATGACACAAACTCATATGTCTGGATCATGCCTGATATAATTAATGAATCATCTGAGTCATTTTGGGGAATTTGTTTCTGCCCAATTCATTCTGTGCTCAGTCTGTCCCTTATGTGAATCAATGAATTATTAAATCCACAATGTTTGTCCCTCTCAGGGCAACCCGACAGAAGAGAGTGGTGTTTAACTGTATGTACTCAGTGGGAAACCACCCATTTCTTAGAGACATGCTTAGGTGAGCTCTTTGCTGGGTGACACATCTTCAGGCCATGTGACAGGGATTTAAAAAAGGCCAATGGGAATATAGTTACCTATACTTGTTTTCTGACTGGAACTAGGTAGGATGAACAAAACCATACCCCCATTAAGAAGCATCCAGGCAGAGGCATTTAATTAATTCTGTCAGCTGATGGAATGAAAAGGCTGAAAAACGCATGCTCCTTTGTTTAAGCTTGTTGGCCTCTCTTGGCTGAAGGCAGAAGCGCTCCCCTAAAATCAACCTGCCAGGGCCTCTCCGGCCCTTGTTTTACAAATATCAGATGCTCTGTCTTGAGGGGATTGGAGTGGGTGGGGTGAGGGAGTAATTTTTGAATGTACCTTGAGTTTAAAAAAATGTGCCTATGTTTATAGCACCATGGATATCATGTAAAATTTATATATGAGTTAAATAAATATTCACCTCTGAGCACGGGGGACTGGCTGGTGGTTTGCTGATGGCCACAGAAGCACACGGGCGCATGCAAACACAGCCTGTTGCTCTCTTCCTACAGACCGGCCGTCAGAAGGTGCTGGTGGAGAAAGGGGGTGCCCGTAGCAATTTTTTTTTTAGTTCTATATAGTCTCAGGATGCATCTTTGCCTGGGGCTTAGAGATCTCATTTTTAACTAAGTTTTCATGGGATTCTACCAAGCTCCTAATACTCAAATTCTATAATATCAGAACTTGGCTTGTGTTTAAATAAATTGCTTGTAATAAGTGAAAATTTAGTAATATGGAGATTACATCTAGAACTGTAGAGTCTCAGTTTTGAGGAGACTTTAGAAGTCATCAAGCACATTATTGCCCAAAGTTTACTTGTAATTTTAGCAATACTACCTTAGTATCTTAAGAGTATATGATTTGCTAGTTAATAGAGCAACACAGTAAATACATATAAAAATAAATATACACCAATTAAAAATTTTCAAGAGTTTGTACATCTAAAGTTATCACACACATGCTATGGTCCAGGTACTACGTTTTCAAAAATGTTGACTTTGTATAATATGCCACTAAACTCAGAAATTTCTTCAACATACTTTGTAGTTGCTCATTCCACCGGAAAAAAAAATTTCCTGCTCCGGGAGGGAGCTCCCTCTCTCGAGGCAGACCACTCCATTGTGGAGGCAGCTACAGTCGTTCAACAGTCCATTTTTAGATCCAGAACTTACGTCTGCCTAGCTTTCACTCATCACCTTGTTCTACCCTAGAAAACACTGCAAGTCCAGTCTTTCCCACACGAGTGTCTTATATAAAAAGACAAGTTAAAGCTGGGGACTACTAGGTAACATACTATGATCTGGAAATGGTTTTAAATAGGACATTTATAATTCCTAATTTTCACCTTTAAAATAGCAATTGGTCAAGATTAAAACCCTCCATAACACCAAGTAGTGGGAAGTCATGGGAAAACGAGCAATTATATCCACCCATTAGTAGGCATATATTTAGCAATAATTTGGATAGCAATTTGCCAATACATATAAAACTTCTAAAAATGCATGTACCAGTTTTCCCTCTCCCACAACACCTTGCACGTGCTCTCTTTCCAACCTGGGCCCAGCATGATGGCTCCCGCAAAGTAGGTGGCGAGAGGAGGAAGGGCCGTTCTGCCATCAAACAGGTAGTGACCAGAGAATACACCATCAACACCCACAAGCGCATCCACGGAGTGGGCTTCAAGAAGCGTGCCCCTCAGGCACTTATAGAGATGCGGAAATCTGACGTGAAGGAGACGGAGCTCCAGATGTGCGTGCTGACCCCAGGCTCGGCAAAGCCATCTGGGCCGCAGGAGTAAGCAAAGTCCCGCACTGTACCCAGGTGCGGCTGTCCAGAAAAAGTAATGGGGGTGAAGACTCACCAAACAAGCTCTATACGTTGGTCACCTACATACCTGTCACCACTTTCAAAATTCTACAGTTAATGTGGATGAGAACTAACTGCTGATTGTCAAAGTTATAAAACTGCCAAAAAACTAAAAAATAAAATAAATAAAAATACATGTGCCTTCTGTCTGACAGGAATTCATCCTAGAGACACAAACTGCCTAAGTGCACACAGGCTAATGCGTAAGGGTCATCTTTGCAGCATTGCTGGTAATAAGCTGAAAAGGCCGCCGTGACCACCAAGAGCTAAATAAGTTCTGATGCATCAGAATATTGCAACTGTTACATTCACGAGCCCTCTGTAAGTGCTAATATGGCCAGACTTTGTAAATGCAGGTCCTGAAAATGCAGATATGTACTATCTACTTTATTTGTTCTTTAAGAAGCGGTTCTCAAGAAGCATGGCACTGTGGGGTTTTTGGAAATCTGTGCCAGTGTTTTGTCGTCGCAATGCCTGGCGGGGAGGGACACGCTCTAGGGACTTGCTGAACAAAAGCCGGAGTTGGTGAACTGCCCAAGAGTGACGGCAGTCCCTACACACAAGGGAACCCTTCCTCACACAATGGTCGTGTCCTGCGTTATTCACGCAGGTCAAAACCATAATTATCTGAGCCTAGACC
The DNA here is from genome assembly GCF_022682495.2 of Desmodus rotundus. Taxonomy (NCBI): domain Eukaryota; kingdom Metazoa; phylum Chordata; class Mammalia; order Chiroptera; family Phyllostomidae; genus Desmodus; species Desmodus rotundus. The sequence continues at coordinate 13,205,003 of NC_071394.1, forward strand.
CTGACCACATTTGACGTAACGTTTTTTTGTCCGGCTCAAAGGAGCTGAATTTACCAGATATGCAACTACCATGGATACGGAAGGCTACATTTTTGTTTTGCTCAGGGATTTTATAAAGTGTTTTATAAAAACAAGTCACGGATGGCAAGTGTGAAGATGGTGCTTGAGTCACCAATACATGTGACTACTTTTGTATGTGCCTCGTTCACGCTGAATCTACACAAGAATGACTGCATTTTGTCTTTGAGTGTAGCTGTTGTACCCCAGCACCTCCATGTTGAGATGCGTATCATTTTATTATCATTACTTTCCTTTTCTAAAATGTTTTTAGCTTACAGTTAGGGGATAGCAATAAAAAAAATCCTGAGTGCACGTAGGTTAGACAATCCTAGGCATGTCCTGTGTGTCGCCTTGGATGCCCTCAATGCCAGCAGCCAGGCTCCTAGACTCTGGGCTGCTTACTCAATGTTAGGCACTACTAGCTCTGCTTGAACTAAGTCTTTCTGCCGCTTACAGCCAACTAACTGCTTGCCAGGAAATGCATCCTCCCCCGACTTCCCCCCTCGGCTGCTGCGGCCAGGTAGCCAGGCTGAGGACATGCATGCTTGCATTTCTGGGCTCTGTCATCAGTTCCAGACCTGGACAGCAGGCCACACTGTAGGGCATAAGGACCAGTAACCTGAGCAGCTGCTAAAAGGAAATGACCTGACCAACCAAGAACTGTAGGGGACCGAAATCTTTGTGATAACAATAGGAAGGAGCTGGGCAGGTACGTAACCTTCCTTCCTGTGGATGTACTGGCTGCCTATTTGGCTCTCAAGAAGCACTGGCCAGTGAAGTGACCTACTGCCCTGCCTTGCTTTCCTGCCTTCCCTGCCATTCTTCCCTATGCTTCTTCATTCCAGTGCCCTGAAGCTGGAGCTCCTAAACAGAGCCTCAGCACTTCATCCCTAACTCAGCTCTTGTTTTCTAGGGAGCTTGTCCAAAGACCTTTATTACTTTTACCTCGACAGCAAAGGGGACATTAAAAGTACTTCTTATAAATGGGGTGTTGGGTTTGCTCAGTGGAGAAACAAATGGACACATAATATGCTTGTACTTGCAAAAATGTCTGAAAGCACGTATTTTTTTAAAAATGGCCCTCATTATCAGTTATTGCTGGAAAATAGGACCAGCACCACGAGGATGACCTTAATACACTTCTGTATTACGTGAATTTCTTAAATGGGCATTTTAAAACTCCTTTGAAAAAGGTTTTCTTGTTGTGGGTAAACAATGTGCTGATAATGGTGAATAATGTTTTTAAGTTGTTTATAAAAACCTGAAGAACAAAACGATTGCATATATGGCCAGAACTGAATGATTGCATCACCTGTGGTCTTGAATTATACCTGATCCGACTTCACCGGGGGAAGCAAGTCCAGTGCCTCAGCAACATGGTCAAGCCGTGTCCAAGTGGGTGTGCATCTCATGTGCAGAACGACAGAAAAGCCTCTTACCCTCTAGTCATTTTTTCTCGGACATAAATAAGGCCTTTTCTTGGGACAGTGTGAGGCTCGATACCGAGAACGTCGCTCAGACTGTGTCAAAGAAAGAGGAGTGGAGCAGAGCAGGAGGATGGCCACACACGAACCCCAGAGGGGACAAGAGACATGGGTGGGGACCAATTCGCAACCAGCCTGTCCACTGAGGAGAAGGCGTCCCCGGGACAAGGCCTCCCTCCCGGACTCCAGCCTCTGAGGTGGAGCCCATGGGCCTGATGGCTCCAATTCTGCCTTGACTTGGGCCAGGGCCTGGGAATGCTGGAAAAAAAAATAACTCCATTCTTCCCAAGAAACATAGCCGATTATATTTTCAGCAAATTTCAACTATAATTCTTTGGATGAATAAAGCCTATTTCCTTCCAAGAACTCAAAGGCAACACCCAAGGAAGACCCTCATTTTATGCCTCATTAACTGCAGCTTCTCTGCTTTGTGATTCTCACCTGCACAAGGGGTGAAGGAATGGCTTCCTTGGCAAGTTTTCTGGGTCCCAGGAGAAAGGCAAATACAGTCCAAAACGCTTTCTTCTTTCTGCAAGTAGGGGCTTCAAACTAAGGCCGTAATGAAGGTAGTTTTTGCAACTTTCCTTCGTGGACTTGGCCTCTCAATGAATTCTTCAATGTGAATGGAACCTAACGTTTATGCAAAACAAACCATCTCACAACCCGGTGGTTTACGACTTAGCAACATACGCTTTCTCACTATTCTGTGGGTTGGCTAGACAGTCCCTTGCTGGGCTGGCCCAGGCTCACTCCTGCGGCTGTATTTAGCTGGCACACTCTGCTGGACTGGAAGGTCCCAGATGCCTCTCTCTCGCTGTCCTGCAGCTGCTGCTGGCTGTCAAAGGGGCCACCTCATTCTCTCCTGGCTTCTCATCACCCAGTCAGCTAAACCAGTGCTCTTAGGAGGCTCCCTTACAGTCAGGGCCAGATTCTGAGCAAACCAGAAGCTGCAAGGTCCTTGAGGACTGGGCTCCAGCTCACACCATGTCACTTAAGCCACTATACATGGTCAAAGCAAGTCACGTGGCCAGTCCAGATGCAAGGACTGGGGAAACAGACTCCATCAACTCATGGGAAGAGCTCAAAGCGCTGTGGTCATATTTAACCACCACATTCCACTCTCTGGCCACAATTATTTTCATTCTCCTACATGCAAATTATGTTCATTTCCTCCCAATACAACTCAAGTCTGGTATTTCATGATCTTCACCTGGTCCAGGTAGGGCTGAGACTTCCGAGGGTGTGGTTTCTTAAAATCCAGAATATTGTGACATAATTAACTAATTAAACTAGTTAACTGCCACTTACGCACCCGACATGCAATGGTAAGGGAGGGGCAGGATAACTGCGGCAGGTACTCCTGTCCACTAAGGACCAGTCACTGGTCCACACTAGTTCTGAAGTCCAGCGGGGCATGCGTGATCAGTTCTCACTGCCAGGGGCAGGGAATGGGGACCAGGATTCATTCTGATACCTGGAAGTGGTGCCCTAGTCCCTTATTCTTGGCTCTGCCCTGTGGACTCTTGGCTATGACTTTCTAAAAAGTCTCTTTTCCATGAGAAATAGTTCCTGTTTGCAACTAAATAGTTTTCCCGCCCTGCTACCTTCCTACTGGAATTTGGTGGCCAAGGGAGCTCTTTATATTGTTATACAAATTCCTCAAAGCTTTATGAACTTCCTATTGGGGTGAAAATTCAGTGGAAAAAGTATAGTCTTTTCAATAAATACTGCTGGACAACTGCATATTTATATGCAAAATAACGAAGGCGGACCCTTCCTCACATGGCACACAGAAGACTAGCTCCACGTGGGTCATACACTAAACATGAGAAAACTATAAAGTGAAGAGACGCCCCACAAAGTGGGAGAAAATACCTGTAAATTATATATATGATAAGGGACTAGAATCTAAAACATTGAAGAACTCTTACAACTCAACAACAGTAATACAAATAATCCAATTAAAAATGACTAAAGCATTTGAGTAGACACTTCTCCAAAGACGACATATAAATGGCCAGTAAGCACATGAAACTATGCGCAACATCATTAGTTATCTGGGAAGTGCAGATCAACACCGTGAGACACAATTTCACATTTCGTAGCGTCTGTCGTAGTGTTTCAATCATTAAATATTTCTAAGGTCTTAATAAAGGATTGTATAAGCTCACCTTTGCTAGGATCCTTTTCCTTAGGCTACTTCTTACTTTGAGAACTTTTGCCATTGGAGATGCTAGAAATGGGAACCCTTTTACTTTCCAATCCAGGATGCACTAAGCCCTTACAGTGCATTGTTTATATTCCGCTAGAAAACAGAACAGTTCCTTCTTCAGCTCGTCCATCTTTTCTATACCACACCATACTCACCTAAATCAATGCTCAAGTGGCCCTCTGACACTTTCAAACATTCTGCCTGTGATAACCTGTGGCGCTCCCTCTCCCAAGAGAAAGGGTCTCATTCCAAACTCCCCATTTTAAAGAGCGAAGTTCCAGCACCAGTAAACACTCCCCAGAGTAGCTGACGTCTAAGCTCGGCCTCTACTCTTCCTCCCACACACCTTTCAAGGTCCCTCTCACGCTCACGGCACATAAAGGGCCTTGGGGTTCCTCTCCTGCAGCACAGCCCCCAAGTCTGCGAAGCTGTACTGCTGCCCAGCCTGCCTCCGGCCTGCCTCTCCTTCCCTGGGCTTTAGCTGACGCCCAGTGGTGTCTGCCAGTGTCCGCGCTTATGTCTCCCTGGGTCAAAAACACCACAAACAAAACGGCATGGGGCTAACACCTGCCACATACAAGAACCCTTACAAACCAGTGAGAAAAATCAAAATATTCAAAATAAAAACAGGCAATTAATGAGAGGTCAATATATTAAAAAGTGTTCCCCCTCACTATTTTCAGTCATCGAGACAGGAGACAGAGACTCTGCTGGCTGGAGGGTATGCAAACCGACCTCTCGGAAGGGCAATTTAGAAGTGTTTACCACAAATTTTAACACCCACAGAATCCACTCCTAAAAAAGTCATACCAAGGAAATATCAATGACGTAGTAGGAAGATTAACGTTGTATCTATAATAGGAAAAACCTGAACCTATATGTTCAACAACAAGGACTTGATTAAACAAATTTTGGTTAGTCTGTATTATGCAGTTTTAAAAACTATATGATACAAAATTCATGACACTTTGTTAAGTGAAAAGTAGACTATAAATTAACAGATACATAAACACACGAAAATACACATACACACACAACCCCAATTTTGAAAAGGTTTTAAAAATAACTACACATATATTAAATATTAACAGAGGTTACCTATAGATAATGAGGGCAATGCTGAAATTTGTTTCTCTCTTCTTTGTATTTTCTGCATTTTTCCAGATTTTCTTTAATGGGGAGAAGATGCTTTTTTTCTGGGAAACTGTACTTGGTCATTTTTGCTGTATCTTATTTTCACAATTTCTGCCCTTTCTTCATTTTTGATCCCAAATAAACATCAGTACTAGCTCCCAGTGGAAGCTCTAGAGCAGGGGTAAGGGAAGACCTGTTTGAGCTTTTTTGCCAATATTTGCTAAACTGGGAGCAGTCCCATAAATTATGCTGTTGAAATACACAAGAAAAGTCATTTGCACTCTCTTATTTGAGGCTCAATAATTTAAATAGACCTAACAACAAAGACATTTACCAAGAAGTAAAGAAGTATCTTTTTCTATTTATTGAAATAATTAAATAGCCAAGAGTAAAATTTTAAAAACATATAAAAATATTAACTTAAAATATGAAACTATAAAATATGTATATAATTAAAAATACATTAACTGAGCATTCTCAAAACTACATAAATATGGGATATTTATGTAATTCTTTAGAAATGTAACATGTATTCTTTGAATAAAGTTTGAAATTTGTTTATAATGTTCAACCTAAGGGAGGAAGTTAAGTAATAGCTCTGCCCAATTAACAATGGTCCACAGAGAATGTTTCTGTTATTTCTTGCTTGTCTTTTCTAATACCCATTCAATCACCTAGAGGGAGAAAAAAATATGGTTATGGTTCATTTCTACTACTTCAGAAAATGTTAAGTGATAGAAAAAAAATATTAAAAGTTCAAAAGAGGAGGGCAGAAATTTAAAATAAAAAGGAACTGGTCAGAACCCCAACATGTGTTTTATCTTAAAAACACATTCTCTTTTCTAACTGGAGAGCACTTTTGCTTGACTCCCACTGCGGAAGAGAAGGAACTTCTCACCGGACAAAACGGCGTTTTGCTCTGCTTTCTCACCTTTATTTTAAAATGTTTTCAAAGTGTCACTAGAAAGAAAGCAAACCAAGTTTTCAAACTAACTAATCAAAATGGGCTGATTTTCCCAGATCTGTGTGTAACTGATTTTTTAATTTGTCTTTCTTAGCATCACTTCACAGCGCAGCCTTCTAAGCACCAGTAAATACTGTCATGCACACATCTACTGAGTACTTTAAAGACTTCTTCCTGCACAGATAACAGCATCAGAGCTGCCCCCAAATAAAACAGCAATTTAACTGAACGTAGTTTTGTGGGAATACGTGATTTACCTGTAGAACGTTTTTGTTTGCGGTTTTCTTCATTTCTTCAAACAGACCCCTTGAAGTTTTAAGATCCTAAATGTAACAAAATAGAGCATTTTACAACTTGCACGTTAAGTTACAGAGACCAGTCGTTACTAAATAAACTTGAGATTATCCTTTCGTTGTGGCATCTTCTGTATGAGAAGCATTCCTAAAACATCTGCTAGTCCTTGCCTATCTAGTCATATGTAAGAAGAGGTACTGATAACCTCCCTGGAAGCTCTGTGTAGAGTTTATTCAACGGTGACTTGACACAGCAGGACGACTGGGGGCCAGCTGGGGGCCAGCTGGTGTTTCTCAATGCAGCCTGGGCTGTGCCCTGTCACAGCAGGGGGCGGGGGGACCCCCGTGTAATGGCCCTGCAGTTAGCACTGGGAGTGAAGGGCGTGTGGGACAAGTTAACGGCTCCCCAGTTCCCGTGGCAGAACTTGATCCAGTTCCACACTTTTCCACCTGGCATCTTGCCCCTGCTTTCCACGCTCTCTGGTGGCTTCAGGTCCCAAGCACCTCGGAGTCTGAGACAGTGGAACTGATGTTTCTCATCAGTGTTCTATGCACTAGGCAGGTGTGTACACTGTAACTTCTTTTACTCTGCTGTACCGCACTTCCGTGTGCTTTTTTTCTCGTTCAACAATCTACTAAAAAGCAAGTCTACCTTTTTTTCTTTCCTCTTTTCTTGGTTTTTGTACTTGACTACTGTCTTTCTTGAAAGATTTTTAGAAAGGAGGGGAATTGAATACATGTAGTCAATATACAATTTTTACCAAAAACTCACATAAAACCATGATTCAAGTCTGACACTCTTTAACACTGGAGATAATCTAACACCATCTAAATTTCAAAAAACTGTCATCTGAATGGCTGATCTGTCCAATGTCTTACAATTAGCTGATAATGGATCCAAAATTAGAAACCGGGTGAGCCCTGGCTGGTGTACTTCAGTGAATTGAGCACGGGCCTATGAACCAAATGGTCCCTGGTTTGTTTCCCAGTCAGCGCACATGCCTGGGTTGCAGGCCAGGTCCCCAATAGGAGGCACATGAGAGGCACACACTGATGTTTCTCTCCCTCTCCTTTTTTCTTCCTTCCCCTCTCTCTAAAAATAAATAAAATCTTAAAAAAAAAAAAAGAAAAAAAACTGGGTGTTTTTGATACTCAGTCCAGTAGCTTTTTCATTATATACTAAAATTACTAATTAAATATTTTTGAAGCTTATTATCAACTTCAGTCCAACACTTGTGAGGGTAATACTGATGGCACCAATTAAAATGTACTTTTCTATATATGAGGATTAAAATCAAATAAATCTAAATATTTTAGCTCCAATTTTTCTATCTCCATTTTTAAAAGAATCTGGCAACAAGTTATAAGCAATCAGTGTAAAAAGTACTCAGGAAACATTTCAAACAGGAACGTGAGAACATGACCTCGATTCCGCCGTTGGTAGAGAAGACGCCGTACCTTTAGGTAGTACTTCGAGATCTCAAAGAGACGCTCACTGCAGGCGGTGAAACATTCGTGCGCCTCAGTAATTCGGTGTTTCCTCAGGGTTTTAGTAACTACTTCTTTCAATATCTTGAATAGAACATAAGATATAACTGATACTTCTTGGGAAAGGTACAAATATGATTTCAGCTTTAGAGTTCAATTCCGTAAATTACACAACCACGTAGTTACGTTAAAGACAGAGGAGCTCATTAGGACAAAACAGCCGAGAAGAAGAGGGACCTGAAACGTCTGCACGGTCACATGTGTCACAGCACATTAGCAAGAGGTGACTGCATTTGCTAACAGAGGGATCCAAATCGTGAGTTCTAAACTGAAATCTGAGTGTGAAAGTTATACACAGCAGGGATGTATAGATGTATATTTATTTTTTATTACGGAAAATCTCACACATTGAAAAGTAGAGAGAACTATAAATTTTATAACAAGTCTCTCTCTCAAATGTCTATCAACTACCATCAAGGAGGATACATTTGTGGCTAATTTTGTTTCATTTACACACTGGCCACCCACAATCCCATTATCCTTCTTATACTGGATCATTTTAAACTAAATTACAGATACCATTTCATTCACAAAATTTTTATGGCATTACCTTTTTAGGCATACCTTTTAAATGAACCAAATAAAGGAATTTCTTGCCATGTAGCACTAAGAGAAACAGGAAATAAACCTTTACCCGTGTGTGTTTCTGTGATCTTGATTCCTTAATTTGCCCTGGTGTTTTGGATTCATGCACATGTGTTTGACCTGAACCGGCCTTTGCAGTGACTTTGGAAGTTTCACAGCTGTGAACTGGAACTGAGGGACAAGTCAGAGATAATGCTCTCTCTCCCCGTGGCTTTTTGGATGTCACTGCACGCTGGTGATGATCTGTATTGCCACTCATCTGAGAAAGAAGAGAATCTGAACTTTCAGACCTCAGAAGTCTACTGTGGGGAAAAATACCAAAAACAAAGATTAAACAAATCAACAATGAAGTCCATTTTCTGTCCTAAATGTTACAACTATATCCACTGAAACATAAACCCACCCAAGAAAAGCAAACAAAAGTTCTCGCTACTGCTGCCTTAAATAAGCAATCAACACATTATGCAGTTGCTCCCTCAGTTTTTCAAAGGAGTGACTACACGTAGAAGGCAATGAATGACAAAGTAGCGTTTCAGCCAACAGGAAAAGCAACAAGCAATACTGCCATCGCGGCCTCCACCCAGGCACAGTTCCTCACACACGGCAGCAAGGGAACGCCTGGTGGTGCTGTTCACAGATAACACGAGCGTCTGTTCAGCACTACTCGGATGCTTTACAGTGAGACAATCTTGATGAAGAAACCATAACCTATACTTACTGGACCTACGCAACTACCTGTGCAAAACAGACAAAGGTTACAACAAACACCAATAAAACTATGAAACTGACTCTTCCTTTAACCTTTCTAAGTGTTTAAATTTCCTTTGACAAGTCAGGGTCTCGTTTCCTTCAATGCTGCTAACCAGTGGGCCACAGCGCACTTTCCTTCCAGAACACACATGTCAGAAATGAGAACTACTGTCACAAAATACGGTGTCCTAAATGTTCATGGATTTGCTTTTTAGTTCTATTGGGTGTAAACAGGACCATGAACTTGTAAAGTCCTCATAAATATAATTTAGTTATTCCATATCAGAGAAATAGTATTCTAATATTTTTAATTATTAAAAAAAGACTTGGAAGTTTCACTTTAACATATTTCATGCTTTTTCAAAGGTTTAAACACAGTAAGAATTTACGGTTTGCTTTAGATGTCAAAGACCTAAAGTTGACAAAGGAGCTAATGATATATAAATTCCATAGAAATTAGAAGTTTTTGCATAAACTTCTAATTTCTGTTCAAGTATTTGGACATTTTATGTAGCTGGCAAAAACAAAGTAGCAGAGTCTCACATAATGCATTATTATAGAATGTAGGTTTTAAAGCTTTGTTTGTATGAACAAGCAGTGTTAAAATGGGGCCTCCTGGAACCCTTCCTATGGGCGCCGCAGGCAAGCGGCAGTGAGAGAGGGAAGCAAGCCCCAAACAGCCTCGCCAGGCAGAGCAGCTCAGCGGCCTCGTCTGCAGGACAAGATCGCCAGTGTTCCGTGGCCTAACAGCTCTACAGTCCATCGTGACAATGGACTGTGTATTAGCACATAATGCAAGAAACAGTGTTTTTTCCATGTCGTTTCTTTTTATAACTTATAAGCGCATCATCAACGGCTCACAAAAAAAACAAAATTCCTGGTATGAAGGAATTAATCTAAAATCTGTGCAGAAAGCAACTTAAAAATATGAAAGACTACTATGGAAAAGAAAGTCACCCGAGGGACTAAAATGCTTTCTGTCAAGACACTAGTATTTGAGTGTTCCTAGTCAGAGCACCTTTTGGGGGGATAGAGGCAGTGCAGCTCTTTTGATCTCCTTTTCAATCGGGATGCTTCGGGCAGAAGTTCGCTCTGTACAGCTTCTCCGTCAGGGACACTTCCAGGGTCGGACAAGACTGCAGGCGACGGAAGAGGGCTCAGCATAGCAGGTACTGGAAAACTCTCTCTGGTGCAGGTAGTTTGGGTTTCATAACGAATAAGACGAGACTGAAGTTCAGAAAACCCCCCATCTCTTTCTAAAGATTTTCGGCCATCCAAGCAGTATCTAAAGGGGAGAGCGAAAATTTAAAATCAAAGCCCTGACCACAGCCCATTTGCCCTGCCAATTAAAAAACAACGAAACATTCACTTAAAAGGTTCTTAATTCACTTTCTAATAATTGCTGGAAGGCTGAGCGAATGGCGAGCTCCCCTCGCAAGTTTTTTTGTAGCCTGGTAGGTGACAAGGCAAAAGATTACAAAATGTGCAGGACCGTCTGATTCCTCTTTGACTGTTCCTGGGCAATAGGTCAGCTTAATCCTCCAGCTTACTTTCAAAATAATACAGTTGCTGTTTTAATACCTTTTAAATCCCTACCAACCTCTGATTTCTCTGCATGGCTGATATGCAGCAACACGAGACGACGACTTCAGTTAAAGGGCAGGTTTATTTTCAACACGAAGATTAAAAGCGCATCAAGGCATTCTAAACTGGCTCACCAAACACAACTCAGAACGTTTTAAATTTTTCCTTTCAAACTCACTTCCCATCTTATTGACTGATTGACAGATTTTCCTTCAAATATTGCGGCTGCCTCTGTGCATCTGGCTTCTCGCTCAATCTGACGCCAGGGAGCAGTGAGATGTTAGCTCCGTGAATTTGCCTGGACCTGAAGAAATCCCGTGTTGCCAAGTACATAAGCACATAAGCACATGAGGAAAAGCACCAAATAGATGTGGGACCTTGGAAAGCCCTTCACTGCCCTCCCGCTACAGCTGCGACAAGGAAACACAGACCGCTTCACACACTGATCACAGCCGTACAAAAATGAAGGCCTCGCTTTGTCTCTGTCCACCTGTAAAAGTCCACGTTCCCTAAAATCAGATTTTGTGTCCATAAGCTTTTAGTTCAACTTGCACGGAGTGTGTTGTCACCCTAACATCTGGTGGGGCTTTAAGGACTTCCTCTCTCCCTTGAGACATTTGCATAGTTGATTTCTGAGAGCAAGACTAGGGAGCCAGACTCACTGGATTAAACTGGGCTCCATCACTGACTAGCTGTGCGAACTTTATTTAACTTCATCTAGGTTCCTTGTTGCCTTGTCTGAAGAATGAGATTTATAGCAGTCATCTCAAAGAGCTATTGTGAGCCTTCTTTGAATGGGTACGAGTGAGCACTTCGAACCAGTGCCTGGAACGTGCCGGCAAAGCAGTCGATAAACGCAAGCTGCTGCTGTCTTTATTGTTATCGTTGTATCATCGTCATCGTGGGCTTATTTTCTACCACAGAAGATCTTACAGAGAGCTGGTAATACACAGAATGGCCAGGACTGGAAGGCAGGCTGATGACTTCAGAGCCTCACTCTAACCACCAGAGCACAGAACCTCTTGTGTGAAGAAGAGTGGGAAGCATCTTCCTCCGAGGTCAACCCCTGCCTTGGACAGTAGAGTCACCTGGAGATTTTTGAGAAATACTGACACCCAGTCTACATGCCGAGTTTCTGATTTAATTGGTCTGGTGTGGGACTCACCCACGGACATTTTGTAAAAAGGTGTCTAGGCGATTCTGAAGTGTGGCTTGGACTGAAAAATCTCTGATCTAACCCAACAGTTCACCTTTACAGGGAGAAAACGGAGCTCCTCCGTCGGAACGTTAACTGGTGGCAGAGCAGCGAATGGAACCTAGTCTCTCAATTCCCTGATATTCTTTCTCCAGCATGTGTTTAATAAAACACATTTCATTAAAAATCAGCCACGGCAACCCTAAGCATTACTGATAAGCCGAACTTCAATGATGGACAACTGATATAATCTAGAGTAAAATTAATAACCATAAATATTAAAAAGGTTCTAGGCAAGAGGCAATGTAATACCTGATTAGCCTATGGAAAACTTTTGAGAAAGACACATAGTTTGACTCTAAATAAACATTTTTTACTCTAAGATTTTGATACTAAGATAAAGAATTTTTCTTTTTATCCTCAGCTAAGGACATGCTTATTGATTTTTTAGACAGGAGGAAAGGAAGGGACAGTGGTGGGGAAAGAGAGGGAGGGAGGGAGAGAGAGGCAGAAGGAGGGAGGAGGGAAGAGAGGAAGACTTCATCGCGAGACAGAAACATTGACTGGCTGCCTCTTGCAAGCACCCCGACGGGGACCGAGCCCACAACCTAGGCATGGGCCCTGACTGGGAACCGAACCACAAAGACCTTTCAGTTCACGGGACAATGCTCCAACCAACCGAGCCACATGGGTCAGGGCAACACAGAACTCTGTAGTTTTAACATTTCTTGATCACAGCTGTTCATGATGTTATCCCTTCACCTGAATTACGTGCACTGTGCACGTTGACTTTAATTGCCATTTAACGTGTTCAAAATGGTTATGTTACAATGCCATTGAAACAAGTTACTGTACTTAGTAAATAATAAAGGAGCAGAAACAGAGTAGCAGAGTGTATATTTGACATTAGTGACGTAAAACATGCATGGTTGGAAAAATGACTACTGCTCTGTATTTTCTTGCAAAACAATAACTAAATGCTTTCTGTGTCCAAAAAAAAAAAAAAATACCTATAAAGTCAAGCTATTTTTGTCTTGTAACTACACAGCAGGCAAGACGCAGCCTACCATACTAAGTAACGCCAAAGAGAGCACGAGAGACCGCCCGATCTCTCGGAATAGCTGACAGAAAACTCAAAGCAGCAAGAGGCTGGTGTGACCAAACTGTCAGTTTAACAGCAGAGTTTCATTTGCTGTTAGAGAAAACAGCGTCTCCTACAATCGTTGGAATCCTACACCCCAAGAGAGACTAGATAAGTGAAAACGCAAGCAAGCTTTAGTGGAAATACTTCACTCTGACTTAAGAAACACTGATTTGAAGTTGGCAGTTTATGTTCTTTTTCACATACGCCATGTGTCAGAATAGAGGGAGAGCTCAAGGATCCTAAAGGCTTACAACAACATAGGAAGGGGAAACTTCCTTTGAAGTTTCTTTATTTTCTTCAAAATTTCACTTGAATTTTGTTTCTAGTGCATAACCTATGTTTAACATAAATAGGCCCCCATGCAATACACCCAAATCTTCTTGAAAAAAACCACATTTCCAGATTCACGGGGCTCACCTCCTCTGCTTCCTTAGTTTGACCTCAAGGTCCCAAGTTTAACAAGCATAAATTTATAAAGAAAACTTGAGTCACAGCTAGGTTTCTTTATTTGCTTATGGGGGTAGGCAAGAAGTATTCTTTTTTGGTGAATCAGAATCTCATAACATTGTATGTGTATAAATTAGTAAGGCTCTGTATCCATTTAGGCCAATTGGGAAACAGTGGTCAAATAACTCTTAATATTTTGATATATAATCGTGACAAATATATCCAAATACTATAAATGTATATGTACCAGGAAATTTTTTCTAGAGTACAGTTAAAAAAAGAGAAGAAGGCAGAAGAGAGCTGAGACTCAGAATGACCAAGTCTAACTACAGCATTTTGGGAAAAATACTAAAAAATACAGTTATGCGATAGATACTTTAGTCATCAGTTAAAATGGAATTAGTATAGCTTATTCCATCCTAATCAGTGATTTAGTGAGTTAGTAGGGCTGAAGAAGAGAAAAACACGTGCTTTGTGGGGTCAATATTTTCACCACACATCAAATACAGTATCAACACTAGTATATTTCTCAGTGGAAGTGATCATCATTGTTGCACTGTTCATGTTTCAACTCTCAGATTCAAGTCACACTCAAAATATCTTAAATGCTTATTAGGTTTCACTAAGAGACTCTTATCAAACAAAATGGGCAAGACACTGCTTTATAGCTGATGAAGTAAGAAATAGAAGATTAGATATATTATTTTAAAATGTAAAAATAAAGAGCAGAAAACTCAAATTGAGAAGGGAAACCAAATCCTCTTATTTCATAGTAGGGAGTCAATAATATTTTATATGAAGATATTAATGAATACTGATAAGATGTCCATTAGAATAAAAGAGGCAACCACCCAAAAAAACTAAAATCAAATGAACAAGACACTTATTTCTGAAAATGGGGACTGGAGGTAGAAAGTGATAAAGTAAGGAATCACTGGGTTTTATTATAAAATTTTTGTAATGCTTAATTCCTAGGTCTTTAATAAAATCAAAAAGGGAGAAAACAAAAATAAATCCCATGTATCAAATTTTTATACTCTAGACAAAAGAAGCTCCTACTTAAATTTGACTGAGGTAAATTCAGTACAAATAAAGTGTTTAATCTGTAATCATTGCACGAAAGGCTCTACCACTAAAAATATAATTTAAACCAAAGGGTTAGCTAAATTCAAGTTTATTTGGGAAACAGAACTAACTTTTTGATGTTAGAGGGAAAACTATAATCTTTTCAAGTAAGAAGTTCTTTACTCGAGTATCAGAACTGAAAAGCTTGAACAATCGGCACTTCTCACCTTTCTATGGCTCAGTAGTCATCTTTGAGTTGCCTGTTGTTAACGATTTAAAATTCTGAGCGATTCAGGTTTAAATTAGCATTACATATGGGAGTTCTTTCAGAAATGATTCACTATTGGATGTTGTAGCTCCTATTGCTCATTTTAAAGTCCTCAAATCCCACCGTCTTTTCTGCACTCAAACAGAGGGAAGTTTAATGCCTTAGTTTAATGTTGCGTGTTCAATTATGTTGTTCCCTGTTACTGCCGCGTAGCATGTCTTTGATTACATATCCCATCTTATAATGTCTTCTACTGTACACCTAGGCAGTTTCCAGACGGGGCTATTATGAATAACGCTGCTCCGTATGTTCTTGTACAAATCTTTTTGCAAAGTTATATTTTCATTTCTTTTAGGCAAACACCTAGTAATGGAATTTCTGAGACACAGGGTCTGAGCATGCTTAGCTTTAGAAGAGCCTGCCAGATCCTCTTCTGAAGTAGATGCATCACACTACCCTCCCACCAACAGTGCATGAGAATTTTGACTGTGCCATATACTTGCCAGTATTTATCAGTCTTTTCAATTTCAGCCGTTTTGGGGGCAATGCAGAATTTAGTTTTATGGATGTTTTACATTTTATTTAACCAAGGCCCTGAAGTTGGACATTTCCATTATTTAGTATTTTAAATAACACTGTGAATAATACCCTGCATAAAAACTCTCAGTATAGACCACTAATATTTTCATTAAGCTAAATTAATCAATCAGATGTTACTTACATTTGCAAATTTTTCTATTCTACATTTCTTGCTAAGAGCACTTCTGATATTTATGGCTTGACTTGCTATTTTCAAGGGGTTCTTTTTCATCGTGTGTAAAACTGGAAACAGTTGCTTAGAGAAAAACTATGCTTTTTATATGTTTTGCAAATTCTCCCACTACTTAAAATAGTCTTTCGGGTCTCTTCTCCACACAACAAAATGCAAACAAACAAAACTTTTGGTCTCCACTTCAATACATGTAACTCTTCTGAACTCTTTAATTTTCCTTATCTTAATTTACTTGCTAGAACATGCAGAACAATGATTTTTTTAAAAAGTGATGATCACAGGTATCTTTAATTATACCTGACTTTAATGGGAGTTTCATTTTGATGCTTGAAAAATAAAGTAACTGCAGATTTTGCCTCTAATGTCAAACATAAATATTCCTTAAATAAAATATATCTTATTTAAACATAGTAAGAAACCTAAATATTCCTGGAATGACCTGGCGGGTGGTGTCATCTGTATTGTCTCAGATTGCACTACTACCCACCCAGTGCGCTTAAGCTAGAATAGAAGCATTAAAGAAATTCTTACCTTCTTCTTTCTCATCCCCAATATCTAACTGGTTACTCAAGTTCTTAACATAGCTCTTAATTTGTATTTTCCTTCCTGTTTTCCCTGTCTTGGTAGTATTTTAGTCTTTCAACATCTCTTGCTTAAAATACTTCAGTTTATCAAAGGACAATGAGATTTCTTTCAACGTAACAAACGCAAGCATCTACTTTCATGCTTTAAAATAAAGGCTTTTCATCGCCTCGAACACAAAGATCACTTCCCTCCGTGTCGACACCGATCTTCACGACTTCCCGACGCGGTCCCATTATAATGCAGGACGCTTACCACTTTCATTAAAGACCGAAAATGCTGCTTCCTCTTCCTGGAATCTGCACCCCATTCACCCCTCAAGTACTCCCTTTCTTGCCAGGTAAATGCCGAATCATTCTTTCAAACTTGTTCAGACATCTTCTTTGACATTCTCTGACACTGTTCCTGACACTCACTTGTTCCATCCCCTGGGTAGTTCTACGGCTGCATTTTAACAGTATACTAAAAACAAGTGTTTCTGGTTTACAAGCCAATCAGAAGGAATGTTTCCATTGTTCACTGGTAAACTTAAAAGTTGCTTCTTAAAGATTAAGGTAAAATCAAGTCCTTTTCTATTTTAACTTATGAAAAATCCACATAAAATAATGTCTTGCTTTAAGAACGTGAAATATTTTACAAAATGAATCACTAAGGTCTTGAAAATTCATAAAATATATTATCTCCATCTTTATGAAAATGGTAGATGTACTCTCAGAAACTGCTCACACCTGCAAGCAAGAGAATCCTTTGAAATTTTTTTCAAACTGCTCAATTAAAATTCTAAAAAATGTGCACACAATGAACATGTCACATATGAGAA
Organism: Desmodus rotundus; assembly: GCF_022682495.2. Classification (NCBI taxonomy): domain Eukaryota; kingdom Metazoa; phylum Chordata; class Mammalia; order Chiroptera; family Phyllostomidae; genus Desmodus; species Desmodus rotundus. Next base: position 13,221,910 of record NC_071394.1, read on the forward strand.
CACATTCCATCTACGTGTCAAAGCAATTACTGTCATGTGACCAGGGAGTACTGACATGACCAACAGTGTAAATACACTTATAACGCAGGGACCAAAATAGTTTTGATTAAAATACCCAGTAACTAATAATAGGTTGTTTAAATGCTGCAACACTGATTAATCATCAAGTAACTTTTTCTTATAATCAAGGACAACTTATTTGTGTAGGTACTGCTTTGTTTTTTGACCAACTTTCTCTCTGGCTCGCTATCTCAGCTTACATCATTTGACTGTACTCACTTAAAACTCACATGAGATAAGCTCCACCAACCACACACAGAAGAGTAAAGGGTGAATAAAAAACTTACTCGATTCCATGGTAATGACACACTGAGGCTTTTTCAAAAGGTAAACCTCGAAGTTTCCGAGGACTAAGTTCTGGGGTCAGGATAAAAGTCTTTTCCCTGAAACACAAAGTTTTTCATTTGTATTTAAAGTTTATTTCGTGAGAAAAAATTCCAGAAAGTGTCTCAATAAAGAAATCTGATTTCTTTCAGTACAACTGAATCTTACCTGGGATAAAAAGGAAGTTACAGCAGGAAGGGCAATAAGAAAAGAAAGCAGGGATAGGCCCTGGACTTTGCCTCTTACATTTTCTGTGCCTCGAGTTTCTGAAATTGTAAGTTACGTATTTCACAAAACCATTCTGCAACATGAGTAAGTCAGGAATGAGAAATGATTTGTAGTGGAAATTCAAGAAGCAGCATTACTCTAGAAGGATTTTTTTCTTGATGTAGTGAACTAATGTTTATGCATTTAGTTAAATTCTGTTTTTGAGAGGAATAATTAAAGTCAGCTTGAATCTCTGGTAATGAAGAAGGTACTCACTTCTTCCTGCTAACACGTGGATCTCTCTCTAACTGGGAATGTGGTCATCTTGACACCTACTTGGGGAGTCAGCAACCTTTAAAATATTAGAGAGCAGTAGAGACTGATTGATGCCTCCAGTTCTTCCTCGGCAGGCTTTCGGTCGGTGGGCATGTTAAAGATCATCACGTGGTGATCTTACATAAAATGTTCATGCTCAGCCCCTGCCGTACCGAGACCTGCGAGGGTGTATCAAAATCTCAGGGAGAAAGTCACTGCAATTAGGCGAAGCTGTCCTGGTTATTCTAACAGCTGGCCTTCTCTCCTGCCTGAGTTGGGAGGCACGGTTCCAATGTACTGGCTCGTGTTCCTGAAGCTCAGACAGCTTGGATGGGGATGGGAGACTTTTGCATCAGTGGTCTTTACACAGTAATAAGAATGAAATACCAGGGGTGTGAAGTCAGAAGGTTTGGAACTGGTATAGAGAAAGGCAAGTAGGTAGTAAAATACAGAGAACAAATTTTCTTTCACATTTCCCTCCTGTGGCGTTAGTAATGAGACTGCTCACTTGCCACTGAAAATTATCTAGGGTATTATAATAGGCATTTGAAACTATTATGTTAAAGTATAAGACATACATATATGTATGCTCCTTAATAAATTCTAAAAACCAGAGTTTATATTCTAATGTACCCACTAATTTAACACTACTAAATTGCACTGACCCCAGTATTCTGACGACTGACTATAAAAGTAAATGATTTTGTAAGACAGAACTCTTTAGGTACCTGTCATTTTACTTCTTCCCTTTACCACGCTGTATTTCGTTTCTGATTTCAAGTCTTCTCAGCAACTTTATTTTTGTTTAGTTTTACTCACACCTTATTCTTTCTAAAATAAACATTTTAATAAGTATATATTTTGCCAATATTATACCTGAACTTTAATTTCATATAGCATTTATAATGGCTCCTTGAATACGTAGACATTTAATAGGAGTCCAAAGGTTCTTGATTCACTGCCGTGAAAGCTCACCCCTCAACCTTAATCTTGATAGAAAATATATTTGGTAATGATGCAGTGCTTTCCTAACACCAAGGAACTGTATCAAACCTCCCTGTATAATCTACTTGTAAACTACAGAAAGGATTAAATGTATCTCCCCTACAATGTTGCATCCAGAAAGACATCCGACCACCAGAGGGTCGACCTACAGAGTTCAGTTTATGAAGGCACATTTGACTCGGCCAGTGCATGCTTAACGATTTAAAGGGTAACGACCCAAAACTAAATAGATGAAAATGTGTCCCATATTCTGCTTTGTATAACATGCTCCCATGTATAACGCACATGCAGGTTTTCAGCCCAAACTTTCAGGAAAGAATCTTTTAATTTTTCAATTCAATTATTTATTTATATTTAGATACTTGTTTTTTTGTATTACAAAGGAATTTTAGCATTTGTTTTTGAACATATGGTACAAGAAGTTTTATGTAACAAATAATTACAAAATACAACAACAGATAGATACAAGGTATAGAAATTTTATGTACTGGTAACAAATTAGTACTACCCACGTATAATGTGCATCCTTATTCTCCCTCAAAAATTTGGGCAAAAAAGTGCACATTATACATGGCAAAATGGGGAATCTACTTCTTCACTTTCTTGATTCCCTCAAAAAAGAGTATCAATCTCTCAAATTTAGGAGAAATGGAAAATTACTCTAAAATTACACAGTTTTTAGGTCATTAAAATCATTAAGTCATTGAGACACTGAGTCAGGATCCTCCCGTTTTCAAACTGTCTCTCTCGAACATGCACATGAAGGCAATAAGCTCTATTATTCCTTCTGATATGTAAATACCATCAAATAGATCCTTTCCAAAATTTAGCTTTAAAATCAGTATTTGCCAAAACAAGCCTTTGCAAAAGTGATCAAAATGATCTATAATTTTTAAGGTCTGTTGCAAGGGTTTTCAAAATAATGGATTACCAATTTAAAAGAAAATAGGGTTGTGAATAAATCATTCAATTTTTTCAAGTACTGGTTGTGTTTTTACCTGTAATTAATTTAAGTCAACTGTAACAACATCCAGTTTTTATTAACTAGTAGAAATTGTCTGGGAAGTCAAATTAGTTATAAATTATTCATGTAGACACTGAATTCTTACTTGATACTGTTACAGTTTCAAAAACATTTTTATTACTTTTCCCATTTCTGCAGGTGAAAGGCTGCGTTTGCCGCCATTCTGCGTGACTGACAGCATCATGACAGGCGCAGAGCAGCAAAATCAAAACGAGAGAGGGACACAGAACAGAGAATTAGAGACAGGTATCTGCAAGTCAAATTACAATTTTTTCAAAAAGCAGCACCCTCTGTATACAAAGTCTGACTTTTACCAGAACATGCTGAGGCTGCTTCAATTACTTCTGCGTCCCTTACATCGACAGCACAGAACCAGGGCATTCGGCTGCGGTGAAATGTGAGGATTAAGGCCAATCAATAAACACTGGCATCCACGTGCAAATTTTGCCTACGTGGCACAGGGTGTCAGGGGCCTGGGGAAACGCGGTGCATGTGTTTTTTAAATGACTTTTTTAATTAATTGGAAATTATGACTATATTACTTACCCCTTCTGAACCTGTAGAGGTTGAAGGTCTCCAACTGGTAATCCATCTGAGGTAAAGAATTTCAGCAATTCTTTGGCGTCCAATAATGTGATCGAGTCCCGTGCACCCTCCTTGTGGCCCAGCAACTGTTCAGACGAACGAGGCAAAGAACCAGCTCTGGGAAAATAATGTTAGGTAGGTTTATTGAAAGTCGATTAGAACTCACCATAGTCAGGAAAAGATGACATGAGCAGAAACCATAAAAATGCACAAAGAAAATCGAAAAACTACACACTTAGGAAGAAAATAAAATAAAAGCTTTGCAAATCATTTAGTATCAAAGTATAGTTTTAAAAAACCTATAGATCACAGTGAAACTTGCAGTTACTATATCAGCAATGTACTACTTATCTAAAATAATTATATTCTTTATAAATGATGGCATGATCAATCATTTAGTAGTATGAAGTTATCAAATCCATAAAAGTTAAATCAAAACGTGTGTGTTCTGAAACCTCACAATATTGCAGATTTTATGGGCAGAGACTGAATGTTCCAATTTTCTATGAACTTGAAAGATCACCTGAAGCACAACCATGAAATGAGAGAGTAATGAGAAATCTCCCCGAGGCCTCATGTAGCCATGATTCCGACGCTGAGTAAAAGCACTGGATTGTTACCACACCTGAAATAACACCCAGAGCTGTATGCTTCTGCAACTACTTTACATACAATATATTCTTAACCCTAAAGACTACACTTTCAGGGATCACTTCTATAGTTTGTTACAATGTATTCTTAATCCTCACAAATTTCCTCAAAAAAGACAGGTTAGGTCTTACTTCAAGATTAACACCTGAAAATATACTTTGTAAAGTGAAAATCAGCATACGAAGCCTAAAAAACCAGCCGGTATTTCTACGTTTCAGACAGCACACAACAGTTCATTCACACTGCAGACCTCGGGTGACAGAGCTACCAGACATGACAGAATACGCTGACTCCGAACTAGGTACTATTTCTACTTCATCACTCTATTTATAAACCCAAAAGCTCGTAGTACGTTTTAAAAACCTGGAAGAGAAAAACATTTCAGTTTCAGAGAATTTTAAAGGTTTCATCAAGTGCTGAGTCACAGATCATTTTGAGGCTCTGTCACCAAAGCATAAATAAAATCTTTCAGTAATGGCACAGGAAACTAATTTCCTGACTTCATATCAATGCAACTATTTCCTGAGTATCTTACTACTCAAATCAAGCGTTTTTACTGATAATTGCATGATTAAAATGTCGGCATTATGGGTTAGAACTTACGTTTCTATACGTTAAAGATCACTAATGTTCCGACGGTGTCCCCTTCCCATTCCCTTTATTTTTAAACTGAAAATATAAATCTAATAAAAACAGACAAGAAAATGCTCAAAGATGTTCCATGAACTTCATATTCCAGGAGGGCAAGAACTGTGTTGTGAGGTGAATTTAATTTCTATACAGCTATTCTCTAGTAGTAACTCACAAAGGTTTCGTAATGAAAATTACTCTCCATCATTGTACAGGCTGGATGTAATGGGGAAATGTATAATTTGCATTTATATAGAATCCTGGACACAAGGATATCAGAGCAATTTAAAAGCCCGTTGTGATAAATTACACTACCAAATATGTTTTGGGTTAAAAACAAAGAAACAAAAACCAAAACACTGACAATATTTTGCTCAGTGTTTTCAGGCTTACAAAGTATTTTTTCTTTAATGAGATACATTATCTCATTAAATCTTCACAACTTTGAAGCAGAACTGGTATGGTCTTCCCCGTCTTAAAGACGGGGGCCACAAAGTCACAAAAAGGTGACTGTGTTTGTCTAAAACCAAATTCTAGTGACTTCTGAATTTTACCACGTATTGGTCCTCAGTGCTCCAGTTAAACCCATTTTAGCACAAAATAAATTGTGAAAACATGTAACATAACTTTTGTCCACAACCAAGAATTCAATGGTCTCTCCCATATTTTGAAGTGTACAGAAATCTTTATTGAGCATTTACTTTGTAAATCTCATTGTAAGGTACTAGAAAGAGTTCATTGATGATAACTTATAGATTCGTAATCACTGCTCATGATTTAGTGTATAGATTGACTTGAAGTAGGAGAAAGGAGGTGAGGAGAGTGCAAAGAGATAAATATATCAATGTAGAACAAGTAGAAAAGGTGCAGTAAAATAAATTTTATGAAAGAATAATACAGTCCTTGGATGCTTATAGAAGGAAGATAGCAATGAGCTGCAGCATTGAAAAAGGCTTACAAGAAAGCTGATATTCGATCTAGACTCTGAATGACAAATAAGCTTCCAGTTCAAGACAGTGGATTAAATACACACATTAATCTCTCCACTCAACAAACTGAAATCACAATGTAGAAGTACCAGACACTAAGTAGACCAAAGAGTTCAATGAATTCCAAAAATTTATAAACTAGAGCAAGAGCCTCAAGAACTGGCGATAAACCTACAAAGCAGGTAGAATCTGTCTTCTTCGGCCCCTCCCATGGAGCCACAGCGACCCTAAACTTGGGTTCACAGGTGACTGTGGGCAGAAACCAGATGACATATTTTAAGAATACTACAAGAGCAGCTGTTCAGGTACCACCCTCTCCCACCACAGATTGCCCCTAAGCGTTTTCCTTCAATTTACAGACAAAGAAACTGCTCTGGGAAGACCCAGAACCAGGTCTCTGCCTTGGTGTCTGTGATGATGTGCCCAGAGCAAATCCCCTAAGTGCTGGGTGAGGACCAAGGCTGCCTGCCCCAGGCAGCCAAAGGAAAGCTTGTCAGGCGTGATCTCCCTTCCCCCCAGTATTAAGTCAGTTACAATAGGTCAGGAAGGGGCCTACACAAACATGGAGAAAGTACATGCCAACTACCCATGTAGAGCAGCCTAGTACTAAATTCTTAGCTATGAACAAACATAAACCACTAGACACTGGAGAAAAACTACACATAATAGAAGAACATCAAAGGAACAACAACAACAAAAAAAATCAGATCCAAAGAATGATAAGATCATTCAACAAAATATTAAACAAATTAAAAGACTCTAATATTCTTATAGTATTTTTCTCAGTTCTATCAATTAAAAAAACAGGGTAGGGAACAAATGAAAATTACTAGGAATTTAAAATATGACTACAAAATATTTAACAGAAAAAAATGAAAGCAAAGGTCAAGGAAATATCCTAGAACATAGGGTAGAAAAAAGATGAAGATATAGATTATTGAGAGAAAATCAAATTAGAGTGAAAAATCAATCCAGGATGTCTAATGTTCGTTAAAACAGACATTTCAGAGATAAAGAAAAAAAACAAAATGGAAAGGAGAGTATTCTCTAAGAAATAACGACAGAGCCCTGGCTGCTGTGGCTCAGTGGGTCGTGTGTTGTCCTGCAAACTGAAAGTCGCCAGTTTGATTCCCGGTCAGGGCACGTGCCCGGGTTGAGGGCCAGGTCCCCAGTTGGGGGCTTGCGAGAAGCAACCGATTAATGTTTCTCTCCCACATCAATGTTTCTATCCCTCTCTTTCTCCCTCCATTTCATTCTCTCTAAAACTAAATAAATAAAATTCATAATAATAATAGTAAAAGAGAAATAACAAAAGAATATTTCCCAGAGCTAGAAAAAAAAATTTCGTAACACTAAAACATCTCACACCATGATGGCCTCATATAATCTCAGAACATTAAGCAAAACAGAAAATTCTAAATGTTCCAGAGACAGAAAAAAAAACCCCTATCTATTACAGAACAAAATGTGAACTGGCATCAGACTTCTCATTAAGATATGAGATCCAAGAAAAATAGAGGCTTAACCTAGAAATGTGGTCAGAGGAAGTACCAGGGTAACAGTTGCGCAGGTAGAAAGGGTGAGCCCCAGCTAGAGCAGGTAAGAAAGAATGACCTCAAGAAGAAAAACAATTGTCTACTGCAAATATCACAAGGTTGAGAGGTGGAAGACGGATTCAAAGTGAAGAGACATAGGGGTGTAAACTTCCTCATCTTTCACAATGGGAAGTTAAAAGGTACCATCTGAAATTAATCAAGAAATTGAAGTTCTTTTGTGAGTAACCCGCGTGCCTGTTCTTTTCGCAATCTTTGTTCTAGATTGAATTCTTCCTCCTGATCTACAAACATGAGAGATCTTCAAGGTATAATCTTACGTCTTCTTTTATTTTCTCTATATAGTTTCACAAAGTGATCTTATCCACTAGCGTGTATTTAAAAACCCCTTTTGATAGCCCCAAACTGACTTCCAGATTCCTCCTCCAATCCACTTGTTATGTACACATGAGCAATCAATCCATGAGCAGTGAATTTTATCTGGTGAGCTACAAGAATTTTTAAAACACGCAATACATGACTGTTAAGTCAGGGGCACTGACCTCCTTTCCCTTATTGTGGTGTTGGCTATTGTCAAATAAAAAAATGACAACAGCCAACACAATAGCCGTCCTGTGTGAATGCCCTGTGTCGAACCATAAAGATACAAGTCATGTAATAATAGAGTTGCATCTTATCAGTCACAGTGTATGATAAAGTTGCATCTGATTAGTTAATTCTTGGTTCCAGAGATCCTTATATACAAGTATAGGCCTGATTTATTTTAAAAGTCACTTTGGAGCAAAAAGGGAAGGTAATTACCATTTTTTTTTTTGTATCAAAATTATACCTTTTTTTGGTCAGATCGGCAAAAAAATGTATTTTTGGTGAACCACAGAATTTTAGTAATTAGTTTATGGGTACCATGAGATGAAAAAGGCTGAAAACTGCTGCCATAGAGCAAACTTAGCATCGAAAAAGCAGAACTCTTTGTTTTTCCAAAGCTGTTCTAACCCCAACTTCCCACCAATCTTCCCCACCCCATATGAGAAAATACCACTCACCCTGTGGTTCAAGCCAGAAATATAAATTATCTTGGATGCCTCTCTTTCCCTCTCCCCCACATCCAATCTATCACAGGAAGTTTTATTCCGGTTTACCACAAAGTATATCCAAACTTGTTCTCCACCACTACTATAGCGAGAAATCAAAGTTCTCTCTCACTTCGACTACCGAAATACCATCTAAATGCCAAGTAATGCCATCCTAATACTTCCTCCTGCATTCTATTTGCTACAAAAGAGCAAAAGCAATTTTGCAAAATCAGGTTGCATCAGACTGTGGTACACAAAAGCTTGCCAATGCACTGACAATAAAATCCCAAATCTGTATGATCTATAATGCGCTTCGTTCAGGTCTCAGCTCAAATGTATCTGCCCTGAAGAACTGCCCCCGACCATCCAACCTCATCTACATTTCCACCACCTCCCTTTCCTCAACAAACAAAATTATTCTACCCTAGTCCCTCTGATTCCTTCATTCACTGTGCACAATTAGTTGGTACTCAATAAATATCTGTTGATATATATGCACAAAATGTTACAGCCAGCCATAAATGTTATCAACAGAAAGTTATACGTAAAATGTGGCTTGCAGTACTTTGGAAGATGGCAATGGAAGAGGGTCTGAAAAGCCCTTCACAAAAACGTTCACTGTAATTATGTACACCCGGAAACCACCAGTAGAAGGCAAGGGAAGAATATTTTCTTGATGTACTACTCTATAATTCTATCTACCTACCTATCCGTCCATCTACCCATCCATCTCTCTATCTAAAGCATATACTTCTTTTATAATAACATTATAAACAACTAATATCTCAAAAACACAAAGTAAGGAAGTTCACTTAAAAATACTGAGCTGTTTAAATATTACCTTATTTTTTGTTTAGCTTTTTCAAATGTTTCCAAATTTTGAAGAGCATGCCTTTCTGGCCATTCCAGAGGATTGGTTTCCATTAGACCTGAAGAAGTAGGTTCCATGGGACTGGTGTCTAAAGAGAGAAACACATATAAGCACTGAAAAGTATCACATACTGACTTCTGCCATATAAAAATGTGTACATGTAGGTACGTGCACACATCCCTGTGGGTGGGGGGGGGGCGTTTGCGGGGGTGGGTACAAAGCCATGTTGGATTCATCGCACGATACTCGCCTCGGGCATTTAGTAAGGCTATCTCTGATGGCCTGAACTGTGCAACATGCCAGAGCAAAGTTTTTTGAAGTGAAAAAAAAAATCACTATGAAGCTTTATTTACTCACTATCTCCTCGTAATACAAGCGCATCACTCAAGACATACATCAAGCCCCTTGATTCCGAACCAACAGTTCAGTAACTACTCTATCCTAGTTAGAGTATTCTCTTCGAAATTCATATTTATTTACTTAACCGACAAATACACAGCATTTACTTCACACAAGGCAACTTGCTAAGCAATTTATAAATAATTCATTTAATCCTCACAACAACCTATGTCATCCCTAATTTAAAGATAAAAATACTGAGGCTCAAAGTGGTTAGAAAACTTGCCCAAGGCCACATAGCAAGCAAGCTGCAGAGCCAGGATTCAAACTTGTTACTTTTGCACCAGATCCCACACTGTAACCAAGAAGCTGTGCTCTCACTTACTGGCCATATCCCTCAGTTACACATGTAATGCTCCACTGCCTCTAACATCATTCAGATTACTCCAAACAGCTATTTAACTTTGGTAATGATCTGAAACAACAATGAACTGATAGTGACAATATCCATAACACCTTACTAACTTTTTGGCATTTATTATGCTCTAAGTGATGTATATGTATCAACTCATTTAATCCTTACAATGAGTCTAGTGAGTGAGTAATATTATTGTCCCCATTTTAAACAAGAGGAAAAAGAGGCATGGGGCCTCTGTTGTCATTCAGCAAACAAGTGACAAAACGGAGGTTTGAACCCGGCAGTCTAGCTCCAGAGCCTGGGCTCTTAAATGTGGCTTTAGAAGCTATGTTTATATTTTGCTTTCCAAATAGATCGGATGCCCGTAGAAAGCCAAGAACCCTAAATTTTACTTCTTTGTGTACCTTCATGGTGTCAAAGAAACAAAAGGTGCCCAACAAACATTACCGTTAACTTGATTCTTCAGTCAATCTCTTACTAATCTAAGGAATAAAAATGATTCTCACAGAATAAAAACGAAAACTATCCTGTACATTTAAAATGCTGGGCAACCTTCAAATGCTTTTACATCTTGAACAGCTTCATCCTATTCAAATTCATCACAATGGAAATCAGGAAAATAGAAAGAAGTGCAAGTTAGTACAGAAATGATCTCCACCTCCCTCAGTTAAGTTGGGTGGCTGTTCCCGCTACAGTGAATGGCAAATGTGGAGCATCTGTTATATGCAGTTTGAACTATACTACATTTCCTGTGTAGGCTCTACTTTTCTCACCTTATGAAAACACAGCTTAACAGAAACCACCCAGTCTAGCGGCTTAGAGAGAGTAGTATGGATCACCCCAAAAGCTTCTCCTTCCGCTCAAAAACAATGCTTACACTGAACATGCTTTTTAAAAGAAGTAACTAGAAAATGTTTAATGTTTAAATGATTAGAAATACAGCTCATCATATATATATACACACACACATGTGTATATATATCCAACAAGTCTTAACACCATCGATAAGTGCTACAACTTTAAGTAAAATGACATAATGAAACCAACTTAATTGATATGAGCAAGAGTTAAGTTTCTATGGCATTTCAGCACCATAGTAATGAAACAACGTTGAATGAAATGACGTTACTTGAGGATCTGCTGTACTTGTATATACAAATATATGTCACTATTTAAATTTATAAGATTCATTTTATTTCGGTCAATATTATATTGGTTTTAATAATAAACAGCAACTGTCATAAATGCCATACACAAAAGAAGAACTAATATTTAAAGTAACAAAAACCTTACCATTTAATGGACTGGAGGTATTAATTTTGTCTGTTTTTCTTAAAATCGTTTTAGGAACAGCAGCATCAAAATGATCTAGAAAGTGTTCCCTTGTGAGCGTTAACAGACGCCTGAACTCATCGACAGACACCACTTCCGGCTGCTCTGCCAACTTTCTCCTTTCTGCAAGACAGGGACCCACAGGGTTACCCACATCACTATTATTTTACATTCTCTCTAAACCACATCTACTCCTCATTCTATGGGAAATACTCTCGAAACTAAAAAAAGTGCAGTTTACCCAGCAAAACAACATTCCCGTGTGGGCCTGTGTGTAGGTTCCAACCCCCTTTGTAGATAATGGCAGAGTTTCGAGCCACTCGAGAGAAACAGAAAGAGCAATTTGTTCGCACTGGAAGGTGATAAACGGTAAAGCACGTTCACCAGTTTTCAAAAGTACCTTGCAAAACGTCATGCCGGTGTTTTTGTAAAAATAAAATCCGTAAGACTTTATTGAAACAAGTTAAATGTGGTATCTTGGTCACTGCCACTTATTTCTTCTCTTTTCTAAAACCTAACATCACAGTAAAGGAACACACAAAGACAACCAAAGAAGAAATGATGACAAATGAGTTTTCAACATACCTTGGAAGATGAGATGGTGGTGGAGCCTTCAAAGCAGAGGCACCACCTCCGGGGTATAAGGGAGACACTGGCAAGGTCCGGGGCTAAGACAGGACTGGACCCATGGAGGCTTAGGGAGGGACCAGCGAGAACTAAATGTCCTCACCCACCCACCCTCCAGCCCTCAGAGCCAGGTAACTTTGCTCTATTTTTGGGGGGTAGAAACTGAACAGAGTGCTTCAGACTATGAAATATCAGGTGCATTAAGGGTAGTATTGATGCTGGGGTTAAAACTAAGGTTAATTAAGAGTTACACAGACAGTCAAACCCCAGCCCAGCGGTCAGAAAGCTAGCAGCTACAAATGCCCACTGGAGAGATGAAAGAATTCTCCTTTTGAAAACTGAATGCTCCCAGAGAAAAGACATGGATACAGATATTGAAGTGAGTAGGGATAGAACCTCACAAACAAAATTTTGAATTGTTACTCCATCACTCTACAACGCAGCTTGCCAGATCCTACAACATGTTAGAGCGAGGCACACAGAACACAGAACTTCCCATTTAAAACAGGAAGAGTCGGGGGGGAAATCACCAGACATTTAAATGAAGTTGTTGATGAAGGGAGAGGGCCTGCGCATGGCCAGGATCCTGCCACCCTTGAGGACTGAGGAAGGAACACTTGCAGCGCCCTTCCCCTCCCCCCTTCTCCCTCCCCACAGCCACTGAGCTAGGCTGGAGAAGAAACCTGGCATGCTCTGACCAGACCCGTCCACTCCAAACTTCATCTGGGCCAGCAAGTCCTCAGAACGCACGCTCTCTGCAAGGGGGTGAGGGCCCTGACCCTACAGGGTGGCCCAGCCCTGGCAGTCCTTCAGGGCATACATTCAGTTCTAGGTGTGTGTATCGGAAAACCCACCCAGCCCTAGACCTACTAAGTCATGTCCTTCAGTCCAGCTTTTATCTGTAACGTATCACCATCTGTGTGCATATGTCTTTAAGTTTATATCTTAATTGTTTCCAACTTTGGAAGGGAAAATAGGTGTTATTCACTGTCCCCCTCACTCAACTAAATAAAAAAAGTCCAGGATGAAAAAGAGATACTAAAGTAATGAAAAAGAGGAGCCCAGCAGAAATAAAAACACTGCAGGAAAAATAGGTTTTCTGAAATTAATATTCTCACAGAAATAAGGGAAAATACCACACCCATGACACAAGTACAGGATGCTCTGATAAAAGAAAAATCAATAGACAAGAAAAGACTTTTTAAAATTAAGCACATAAAAGCTCAGATTTTTAAATTCCATAATAGGGCTTACAATGCAAGATACCCCCAGAAACTAAAACAAGAAGATGATGTATAAAAGGAAAGGAAACGTAAGCATCCTGTCCAGCACACCAATATATAAGTGTTCTAGAAAGAAGGAAAAGAGGAAATGGGAGAAAGGAAATTATTAACCACATAAGTTTTTTTCAGACTTAAGAATGTGAATATTCTATTAAAAGGGCTCATCGAGTATAGAGCTCAAGACTGGAGAAGGGGAATACACACACTGTGACGCAGAGTAAAGCCTTTAGAGACAAAGCTTCCCGAAGTACAGGTTCCAGACCCGGGTAAAAACAAGTAAACCAGAATACATCACTGCAAAGGATAAGAACTGTATTAAATTTCTCCACACAGCAACGCAGATGACGATGGAGGATGTCTGCAAAATTCTGAGTGTAAGGGATTTTCAAACTGGAACCCTATGTGAATTATCAATAATCAAGTAAAGATATTTTCAGACATGGAAGAACTTGAGAAATTTATACCCCATAAAATTTTACTTAAGAAATCATTGGAAGATATGTTCTGACCAAACACGTGAGTAATCCAGGGAAAAGGAGGGTGACAAGTCTAAAGAAAAGCAGACTGTAGAAGAGAAGGGAGAGTGTGCGGGATGTCGGAAAGTCTAAACAGCATCCTGTTGTACTACAACAGAGCGAAACACCAAATACTCCAGAGAGAAATTAGAGAAATAGAGTGGAACTGCTGTGTTTGAACGTACGATGAATTCGATGATAGGTGGGTGGCAGAAATTTTGGAGCCTCTGGAAAGCATAACAATATTTTGCCTGTACAGAAGAACAGGCAAATTAAAAATAAAGTGATCATCAACCAACAGCAAAACAAAGACTGTGAGAGAAAGAAGAGTTGATCACTGATCAGCATCATATATGACATGACTCAGCAGTAACTTGTGTATATTCATAGCACTGTTAGAACTAATCATTGATTTAACTGAAATCCCTGACTTCACTGTGAAGGGTGGGAAGAGAAGGTGAAGCGGATGTGGGAAGGCTAAGTCTTTATCTTAGGCGTTAAGATAATGCCTGCAATTGGTAAATCAGGAAATTGCAGTCCACACCTATTATTTAGAAAACTGGAGGAAATGTCAGAAAAGCCCACTGGAAGAGCTGATGCCTGTGCTCGAAGACTGAAAGGTGGAGAGGGGAGGAGGGCACTGCCATTTTCCCCATGAAGTTTTCCAGTTCCACTTCAATGTCTAAACTAGACTCATGTGTTACTTTTATAAAAACACCTTGTTGTAAAAACACCTCTGGACTGTCAGTGTTTTCCTCTGTAATAAATAAAGCACAAATTCATAGAGTTCAATTCAACGAACATTTAGTGTGTCCTGCCTGCACAGCACCGTGCGTGCCCTTAGGCGCAGAGGATGGAAGCACATCCATCACACCAGGTGAGGTCAGCACATCAATAACACAGGGAGCAGGCTGACTTGTGGTTTTTATGAGAAATGCCTCTGAAATCCCACCTCACCAAGGTGGGTATTGGGAGGGTCATCCCAGTTCTGACCCCAGAAACGTAACACACAGTTTCTGCAGTAGAGAACACTAGTAACGGCCCAGTAAGAGTGGTAATTAATACATGCTGCTTTTATTACATCTTCCTAGTGAGAAAATAAAACGCTGCTGGGAGCTATTCTAAAGCACAAGTTATCCATGATTTCCTTCCACCTGAAAGATGTACAATAAGTCACGTGCTTTGGAAATTAGCCCTACATGTTCATTAACTCTAAAAATGTACTTAAGTCATGAGCCTGATACGCTTATTAAATCTGTCAATTATGTGAGAGTATTGGGCACCCTGCAGAGCAGGGGAAGACGTCCTGTTGCTTCTGATGACTCAGCAATAGAGAGAAAGAAGGTAGATGAAGTTTACAGGGTTACGAGCAGGATAATTTACCGAAGTGAAAAATACTCTCTACACAAACGAGATCGCACACAAGTGGCGGGCAGACTTAGGAGAAATGTAACGGGCTAAAGTAAAAAAAATAAATTAACAAAGGAATACTATTTGTAAAAAAGCTGGCAATAACCAAGAATTATAATTGAGCAACAAAATAATTTTTTTTAAATATTGTTTTAAATCAAGCCATAATTTAGTGGCAGCTCTTAGTTATCGGCAATGTCTTACATGGCAGGCTCTGCGCTAAACATATCAGTCCTTGCCTAGATTCTACAGTAAAGCACTTTTCTTGTGAAAAAAAGAAAAATCAGAGTAGAAGAATATCTAAAGGATCAGCAGATTGAGTACCAATCGGGTTTGCACTGGGTTCTGTAAACACTAAAAAGACGTGGAAAGCTCAAAGTAGTGACCACAAAACTGGAGCAAAATGATAGTACCGCTGTTTTGGTATTTCTTTTGCATCATACTGAACAGTCTTCTATTTAACAATTGTCATCATTCTTAAACCTTTTCTTTAAAAATCAGTGCAATAAGATTTTAATATTTCCAAATACAAAAAGTTAGAAATTACCAAAAAAATGGGTAAATATATATTATAAAATTATAAATTTTACTTATATTTATCCTTAATCACATTCATGTTGGAAAAACATGAATGAAAAATATTTAAATTATAGGAATTTACTGATATATTATTAACAGTGGATAAATCATCCAGATCTGGAGAGAAAAATATAAGTATCAAAAAAGACAACACGGCCCTGCCCAGGTGGCTCAGCTGGTTGGAGCATCGTCCCAGATACCAAATGGCTGCAGGCTCAATCCCGGGTCAGGGCACACCTAGGCTGTGGGTTCGATCCCTGGTCAGGGTGAGTATGGGGGGCAATCGACCAATGTTTTCCTCTCACAATGGCCTGTATCTCCCTCTCCCTCTCTCTCTCTCTCTCTCTCTCTCTCCCTCCCTCCCTCCCTCCCCCCCCTTCTTCTCTCAGACCCATAAACATATCCTTGGGCGAGGATTAGAAAGAAATAAAGACTGATAACCAAGTTAATATTTAATAATGGAGTAAAAAACACCTTAAACACTGACCATTGAAAAGGTGTTAATTTCCTGATTAAGGAAAAATCCATAATGCTGCCATCACCCATTATGTGATATGTACTTAGTTATTATTGGTGCTCATAATTAAAGTCTGAGAATCAGTGCTCAAGTTAACATATTAATTGCTCTGAACTTGCATTCTCTCCTATTTGTAGTCTCCACCCTATTACGACAGTTAAAAATATATAAAGAGACATTTTATAAAGAGATTTACATTAACCAGAGTAAAATTTAGGTATGTTTTCCAGCATATAGTTAAAAATGGTGAAATACAAAATTTTCCTGGAGAAGTATTTCCACGAATGTTAACATGATGTACAAATAAATAGGAACAGTGAAAAAACAGTTGCAGGCATTTCCTATTCTACGTCACCTCTCCAAGAAAAAGAACAGTTCTACAAACGAGTGTCACACCAGAGGGACAGAGTATACAAGAAAAGGCATGGAAATAATGGTGCATGGTATCTGAACAGTCAACATTCTTACGGTAAAATAAAATGTACAAACTGGTACTTACTCAGACACTCTTTCAAAGCCAAAGCTTGAACATTAGCTAACTGCTTCTCTCTCTGTATAAGTTGCTCCCCAGAAAAATGTGGAAGTGACGTGAAGTCAAAAGGAAAGCCTGAGACACAGGGAAAAATCAGGATTAAAGATGTTCCGTGACAACAATTAACATTCAGTTCCCAGCTAATGTGTTATTATATAATTTAAAAAGTAAAAGTCAATTACTTATCTCTCTTGATCTCTCATATTTCAAAATAAATAATTAAGCTGAAAAATATAAACATACTAAATGTGCATTTTAAACTCCAACCTGCTTCTTAAACTGAGGGAATTCAGGTAGCCGAATAGAATTCCCTCCATCACGTCGTCTTCTACGGGATGAGCTACTGACTCTCTTACACAGAACGGGTGCAGGAGAATGAACAGAGGAAAGAGGGTCAAGTATATGGTGATGGAAGGGGCCGGACTTCAGGTGGTGTGCACACGAGGGAGTGAGTACACAGGTGCCGTGTGATGAAGTGCTACACTGAGACTTACACAGTGTGATTAACCAATGTCACCCCAGTAAGAGTAATTAAATTAAAAATGAGTTGGGTGGCTAGTCTTTGAAAATGGCCCCCAGTGAACCACATGCTGCCATTCTCCACTGTGTAGTCCTCCCACAAGGAATCCTGGCTGGTCCTGCGAAACCAGTCGATGTGGAAAAAGTGACAGTGAACGACCTCTAGGCTAGGTCACGGAGGGCCTGGAGGCTTCTCCCAACAACTGCTGTAAGCCAGTGACCACATACGAAATGAGACTACCCTGTGACTGATGTGAGAGAGCCCAAGTGGGCCAAGAGGAAAGGACACATGAAGAGAAAGCCAACTCTCATCTGCTGCAGCCATCCTACCCCAGGTGCCAAATGTGGGTGGAGAAGCCAGCAGTCCAGCACACCACTCACCCAGCACTAAGTCTTCAAATGACTGGGGCCCCAGCTGCGTGGGACTGCAGTCTTACGTGGGGCTTCAACACAGAGACGGCCAGCTGAGCCCAGTCGGCAGGACTACGTAACATAAGAATAGTTATTTTTGAGCTACATTCGGGGTGGTTTTTCATATTACTATTACATAGTAATAGACAGCCAAAACATACAGTGTGAAAAGATGATGTAAAACAGAACAAGATGCTTGAGAGAAAGTAAATGAAAATGAGAAGTTATAGAAAAATAACATGTGATAAAGTGGAATATATACTAAAAATTTCCTATCTGGATTCGAGGGCTGATCTAGAAAATTTTACTGGGTATAATGTAAAAGGGATTAATTCTCTATACTCTAAATTGTTCAAATACATTATAACATGTTTAAAATAAATTTACTGAAAGTGAAATGGAGTTTGGGGGAAAAAAGTTCATTAAAAACCATGTAAGCTAATTACACATACAAACGAATGTAAAAAATGGTTTCCACTAAAGTTAACACTTACTCATTTGGGTTTCTTCTGTCCTCGCCTTCATCTTTCCATGAATTAGACTGAGTGCAAATGCGCCATTGATCTGGTTTGCTGAGTGCACCAGCGAGGCTTTGCATTTTCTACTGTCACTACCTTGTAACAAGAGATAATAGCTAGAATACTCTCCTTTCACTTCAACATCTGGAACTAAACAAAAACAATGATCTTGTTAAGTATGTGAAAATTCAGCAGCAATGTGGCAGAATCATACAGTGACCCACAGAATGTAATGACATCTCTGTGTTGTTTTAAAACAACCTGTTACCCAATACATTTGGGGCTAGCCAGTTGTTCGTTTAACTGAAAAAGCTATTAAAATCAAGAGAGTAAAAGGAAAAAAAGAAAATCATGGAACTGCAACAAAAAAGTTACAAAGCATAAACATTTTTACTTCACTTACTAACTGCTGAGGTAGCTCACTACAGTTCCATGATACTTCATGCCCACACCCATAATGTATCAACCACGATTGCCAGCTTCCATTTCTTTAAAGGGGAGTAAACTGACCCCTACAGACACGCACAACTCGACTGGTAGGAACAGAAGTGCACAGATGTACTTAAGAGTAGCTTTCTGCTCTCTGCAGTGGGCACCCCTAATGTATTTTTACAGAGGGAATGGACAGCATTCATTAATCTGGCATACCAGTTACGTGAAGGTCAGTTACGACAGCTTCTAGTATATTTTAAAAACAAATCAAGTGAGGGTTATCGTGAAGGTCGAAGAAAAACTGTGAAGCCTTTGAGAGTAAAAATAGAAGCAGAGTCCTTTTTGTTGAAGATGGTGAATTGGACATCAGCATTTATTTTCACTCTCTCCTGAAACTCCATGAAATGAGAATAAAGAGAATTTTAAAATAGCATAAATCTACAAGGACTAATATCTGAGAGAAGAGAACAGCAACTAAATTTTGAAAGCAGGAAAGCAGATAAACAATTGGTAACAGGCCTTAGTCTCTCAAATGCTAGAGAAGCTGAGAAAAACAGAGGCGAAAGCTTAGAAGCAAAACAATTTATACTACAACCCAACAAGAGACTCTAGGATAGTGGCCCCAGATGGCATTGGAATCAAAATGAAGGTGAAA
Organism: Desmodus rotundus; assembly: GCF_022682495.2. NCBI lineage: Eukaryota > Metazoa > Chordata > Mammalia > Chiroptera > Phyllostomidae > Desmodus > Desmodus rotundus. The sequence continues at coordinate 13,241,284 of NC_071394.1, forward strand.
TAAAAAGTCAAGTTGAAGGTCTGTTTGAGAAGCAGTGTGGCTTCCACATGCCTCCTTATTCTATTCAGGTAAATGACTGTCCTTTCCCCAGCCCAGAGGACTAGAGGTTCGTTCTCTGGAGAAAGTAATACTAGATGTGTCTGGGCTGGGAATATAAACAGAGAGAGCTCAGGGTCGGAGCTGATTATCAGTGGATTAAGTGAATGCTTCTGTACTGAAAACTAAGCCCTTTTCTTCACCTACATAACTTCCAGAATTTTGGAAGCCAGACAGCAGAACTGAGTCTTCTTTTGGAAATGTGGTCAGTCCTAGAGGACAGACTAAAGCATCCTAATATTGGGGATCACCTAATGTAATGTTGCAGCGAGATCACCCTAAAATGAAGATCCCAGTCAACAAGCTCCACCCATGCACCCAAATTATCCAATCAGCTTTCTGGTACTCTCTCTTAAATATGAGCAGACAGCCAACCATTACGGGATGTTAAGGGAAGTCTCTACTATGAAAGCTAGATGCCAAAAAAACAGAAAAAAAAGTGACTTGTAGAGAAACAGAGAATATTAAATTTTTTTTTAAATCACAAAGACAAAAACAAATCAGATCACTAAAATCCTCAGAGATTATACTGCATCTACTAAATAAGAACAGAAAATTACAAGAAAAGGATATTAACTTTGAAAGAGCTCGTGGAAATTAAAATTTAGAAAGCAGAAATATAGATTTCAATTAATGTTAGAAGATAAAGTTCAGCAAATATATCAGAAAGTAGAGTAAAAAGACCAAAAAAAAAAAAAAAAGTAAAATAGGAGAGAAGTGGAGAGAGAGACACAAAGCAGGAGAAATAACATAAAACAGGACTAACACAAGAGAGAACATTAGAAAATGGAGGAAAGGAAATTACCAATAAAAGAATTATAACAACATTGTCCCAACAAAAAGACGAGCTTCCAGGTACGCTGAGTGCCCAATATAAGAATAAAAATAGACCTACCAAGGTGTATCATCATGAAAATTCAGAAGAGTAGGACTAAGAAGTTGATTTTATAAAATGCCAGAGAAAATGCATGTTTCTAATTTAAAAAAAAAAAAAGTGAGAATGGCACTAGAATTCTAAACAGCACCAAAACTGGAAGACAATGGAACAATGACTTCAAAATTCTTATATACACTAAGAAAAAAGTCTACTGTTAGTTTATTACAAGAGTTTACTTCACTCATGAGTACCATATTTTCCGGACTATAAGACGCACTCCCGCCCCCCCATTTGGGAGGGAAAAGGAGGGGTGCATCTTATAGTCCAAATGTAGCATATCTGGCTGTGGGGGGCAGGGGCGGCAGTGGAGCGGGGTTTTTTTTCCTATTTTCCTCCTCTAAAACCTAGGTGCGTCTTATAGTCTGAAAAATACAGTATATTGTGGGATAAAGGCTATCCCCCAACAAAAAGTTTTTGCAACTAGCTTGTAATAGAGATAGTAATCCTATTCATGAACACTGGCGCCAATCTTAGAAAAGGAATTTAGAAAATGGTTTATTACAAAGGAAAAACTTGCTACCAGTTGTATTTGAAACTAATGTTTGCCAAGAGTTACAGTGACCTTAATCCACTTACCAATTTAGCACTTTGCCAACTGAAGTTATATATCTCTTCAATCCACGACATGCTTCTCATATTTATTTAAATCCTATTATCTATATTAAAATTTTAATCATTGAAGCCTTATTTTCCTTAAAAGAAAAATATTTTACAGAACTCCCTAACTATAAAAACTATGCAGTCATTTAAAAAGTGTTCCAGATATAGCAGGTGTTAACCAGATATAGCAGGTGTTAACTGAAGACTTATTAAATAATTTTTATGTAAACACAGAAACAGATTTGTAATTAGCATAATTATTCAATTCTCATAGCTCTTCCTAAAGAAATAAGGGGAAATGATTACAATACAAAATTCCTTTCTATTTTCATCCATTATTTTTATACTATCAACTTATAAGAGATTGACTGGCTTGCATGCCCCCTCTCCACCAAAACCAAACATCCACTTTGGATCTACTATAAGTATGAGTAAAATGGGAGAAGAAGAAATTACAAGTTTCCTTTAATTGTATCAAACTTTAGAAATAACATATAAACTATAATGAAAACAAACAAAATTCTAGTATAATAAATAGTTTTTATCACTAAGCTTCTCAGCATTTCTTAAAACCCTGTATCAACCCCCTTTCTTGTAACAGTTCAACAATAAAAAAACAAAATCATATTAATATAAAAGGGATTTCAAATGATATAATGAAAAATACCTCAAGATAATTCAGGAAACAGGATATTCTGGTTAAGTGAATATATATATGTGTATATATACATATACACACATATACATATATATATATTCCTTAGAAAATGACAAAATCATATTCCCAATTCCTTTGATAATCATGGTATATAGTAAACAATAAAATAAATAGAATCCTCAGAGTAAGCATTTTAGGAGGCTACATACTTTCCAATTATATCATTGTTCAAGCAATTCTAGACCCAGCCTTTGAAATGGCCCTTAGGGTCAGCTGAAGAGAAACAAGATAAAAATAAATCAATCTACTTACTTTACATTCACAAAGCATTTCCAAAAACTGTATTGCCTAGCTTCATCTCCCACCATATTTGTCAGACTCAGCTTTGAACGACTTAGTGCAAAATTTAGCTGTCACTGACTCTCTCCAAGAAAATTCCCTGCTTCTGTTCTAGAAAGAATCTAAAAAGAAGCGGTAGTATTGTTGAGTAGGTGCACGAAGCCTCCTACTGTGAACATTACAAAAAAGGCAGGACTTATACATTCCACCATGACTACTTTAAACAAATAACATTAAGATCCTAAACTGTATACATTTCCTCTTAGTTACAATATAGTAAAATATGAAATTTAAAAGCTACAATGAATAGAGAAGCTATTCAGAATATTGCTTCAACACCTCACTCATTCTCATAAGCAATGATCTCTTTATTGTTCCACAGACACAGAAAGCATTTAAGATTGGACAGAATAACAAAGACGGCTGCAGAGTTTAGAGAGTGTTTACCTTCGTTACCAGCTGTGAGACAAACAAGTTTTCAAGATACCCTAAGCAAGTATTGTCTTCATTCTCCAGCCATGGAATTAATTGAAGGCCTACAGTAGACATTTTTAACCCTTTCTCTGCCTCACAGCATCTGAAAGACTCTTCAGTAACTGTGGCTCGCTAGCCTAAGGCTGCAGAGAACACTCCTAGGGCAGAGGTCCTCAAATCCTGCGTGCTCATTTGAAATACTTAGGTGGCATTACAAACTGTTGAGGCCCTGGCTCCCCCAGATTTAGCTGTTTTCCTGTAGGACCCAGTTTGTCTTTCCCCTTTTTTTTTTAATTTTAATAACTGTCACGGTGATTCTAATGTGAGCTGGTGCTAAAGAATTACTGAAGAAAAGCCTGCATTTAGGTCTAAGGGTCTTCGGGTGATTCTTACCAAAGAGGGGAAAAAAAGGTTTAATGAGCTATAATGTACATGTACATATCTACATACATATATCAGAACCTTAATTTGATTAATTTAAGTGAATTAAATCAATCAAATTGTGCAACCACCTCTATACTCCAGTTTTGAAAAACTTCCATTACCTCTCTGCAGTCTCCTCTCCTACTTACGGGCTCAGGCCACCACTGCTCTGCTTTGTCTTCCTGTCTTTTACAGAAATTTTACCTAAGTGAAACCACGTAGTAGTCTTTCAGGCCCAACTGTATAAACTGAGCATATTTAGGTACGTACACCCAAAACTTCTCATGCCTTTTTATTGCTGAGAGTATTCCACCGTACGGACAAAACAAGCTGTTGATCTGTTCACCAGCTGACGAACGTCTGCAGTCTCTGATTCTTAGCTCTGTGGACATTGTTTTTATGAACAGCTGCCTGCAGGCTTTGTGTAAACCTACGTTCCCATTTCTGCTAGGAATGGAGGTACTGGACTGTGGTGTTAAGTGTAACTTTAACTCCCAAACTGTTTCCTATAGTAGCTGCACCATTTTACACCCCCACCAGCAAAGTGTGAGGTTTGCAGTTTCTCCACACTTTCAACATTCGAAAGGTACTGTTTTCAATAGCAGCCGTTCTAGTGAGTGTATTATAGAACTGGATTGTGGATTTAATTGGCATTTCCCTAAATCTTTCCCCGAGCATCTTTGATGAGCTTTATTAGCTATTCATACATCTTCAGTGAAATGTCTATTCACATTTCTTACCCACTTACTAATTGGGCTGTCTACTTATTGAGTTGTAAGAATTACACACACACACACACACACACACACAGGATGTGGCAAAAGTGGGTTTACAGTTGTGAGTACATGAAACAGAGTTTATTCTTGTATTATTATTAATTAATTATGTACTATTTTCCATATGAACTGTAAACATACTTTTTCCCCACCCTGTATATGTTGTTGTTAGATATATAGGTAGTTTTTCTTAGTAGTCTTTGAAACTTTTCCTCAATAGTGTTTTTTTAAAAATGGACATTTTTAATTTTGGTGAATTTGCAGATTTTTTTTCTTTTTACAGATCATCCTTTTGGTGTATATGTTTTCTTACAGAGGTTTTGTAGTTTTAGAGTTTACATTTAGGTATATAATCCATTTTGAGTTAATTTTTATATAAAAAGATAAAATTACTTAATTTTTTATACGTGGCCATCCTACTCCCCCAGCACCACGTTAAAGAGAGGACCCTTTCCCCACTGGCATCTGGGTCTCTGTTCTGGCCCTGATACAAGTGCACTGCGGGCCCAGTACCACACTGTTTGCACTACTATGGCTTTATGGTGAGTTGTGTCAGTTAGTATGGGTTCTCAAATGTTGTTTTTCTTTTCAAATGGTTTTGGCCATTTGAGGTCCTTTCCAATTCCATACACCATATTTTGCCATGTATAATGTACACTTCTTTCTGCAAATTTTTGTGGGAAAAACAAGGGTGTGCATTATACATGGGTAGTACTAAGACGTGGGTGCACATTACACACGGGAGTGCATCATACATGGCAAAATACGGTAAACTTAGTGTAGTCGATTTCTATGAAAAGTCCTCCTGGGACTTTGTTGGAGATTGAATTGAATCTATAGGTAAACTTGGAGAGAAGCACCCTTCTAATAAAGCTGAGTTTTCCGACTTATGAACGTGGTGTCTCTCTCCATTGCTCACACCTCCTTGAACTCCTCTCAGTGATGTTTTGTCGTTGTCAGTGCACAGGTCTCGCACTTCTTTTGTCGGTGATAGTCCTCCAAATTTTACTCTTTGATTTCTGGCCTAATTTCCTTCCTTGTACTTACTTGGATTTAGTCTTCTAGCTTCTTGTGGTTGATGTTCAGAATATGGATTTTAGGTCTTGCTTCCATCATAAGATAAGCATTTAATTCTCTAAGTACTGCTTTAGCTGCTTCCCACAGACTTACGTTTTGTTCCTACTATCATTCAGTTAAAACTACTTTCTAATTTCCCCTCTGATTTCTCCTTTGACCTAGTACAGGTTATTCAGAAGTGTGCTATTTAATTTCCAAATATTTAAAGTATTTCTCAGCTTTCTATTGTTGGTTTCTAATTTAATTCCACTATAATTGGAGAACATACCATGTATTACTTCCATCCTTTAAATTTTGAGCCTCATTTAATGGCCTAACATACGTAAAATCTCCCCAGAAGTATGTTTCTCATATCCTAGAAGAGAATGATCACGTTGTTGAGTGTGTGTTCAGTGAAAGTTAGTCTGGCAACGCTGGTTGATACTGTTCACCACTAAATTCCCAGCACCTGGAATACTGCCCTCAATACAGTAGGCACACAGTAAGTATTTGCTGACTGAGAGGATACTTTGTACCACTAAAATCTTTCAAAATCTTTATGAGAGTTCTTTACCTTTTCTCAATATAGAAATTATTTACAGATCAGTTATACTGTGCCATTTTAACCTTATTAGTTTCAGCTTACTACTTTTGATACACGTTTTTAAAGGTTTTATTTATTTATTTTTTAGAGAGGGGAAGGGAAGGAGAAAGGGAGAGAAACATCAATGTGTGGTTGCCTCTTGCACGCCCCATCCTGAAGACCTGGCCTGCAACCCAGGCATGTGCCCTAGCCTGGGAATCAAACCAGCAACCCTTTGGTGCAGGTCAGCACTCAATCCACTGAGCCACACCAGCCAGGGCTCTTTTCGATACACTTCTATCACAATGGTTTAAGTATGAGGAATGTACATGCTTCATCAATTCAAAACATTTCATCAGTTCTTTTTAGTCTAGTTACTTTTAAAATGTTTTTATTAGAAGATTCATCTGTCAGCAAAATAATAAGACTTTTCCCTCAAGCATTCCTTTACAATTTTTCATTTCAAAAGAATCCCAATTTTTAAAAAATAACACAACAATAAACTCACAAATGTAAAATTAGATGCATTCAGACTTGGGTGAAAATTCTGATTTCACCCTGTGACATTGAAGTTTCTTGATTTCTCTGTAGCTTAGCTTTTTCATTTGTAATACAAAGTCAGGCGATGATCAACAAATAACAATTTCATAAGACTTCTCTGTGAACATATAGTGAGCCAGGCACTTTTATAATACAACTGGCTCTTCAGTACGAGTTTTAAATATAGAACTCTTTCTTCAGAACTGTAATAGGGTTTAGTTAATTGCATTTATATATACAGTTCTTCTGCATTTTTCCCAGTATCGTAATAGTGTCTCTGTATTTCACCAAAAATCACTTTAAAAATCATTCTTTAGCCACTCTTAAGTATACTTCAGTGGGACATTGTTTTTATATTTTAAGTCAACCATATGAAATTGCTGATACTTAAAAATTTTTGATATACAAATATAGCAATAGCACATAGTTCAAACTAATATCTATGTATGTATGTGGTTTCCCTCACTCCGACAGTGAAAAATAAATTAATTAAAATACCCCTTACATTTAAGCAAAGTATAAAGGAACACACTTCAGCTATGTTACTCTGGGCAAGTTACTAACAAGTTGAGCTTTAATTACCTTATGAAATACTAGGAGTTGGATTTAAATAATCTGACTGTGGAACAGAAATTAGAATTGCATTTTTACAAGGCTATCCTGAGTATAGCGGGTTATTAGAGGGCAGGCAACACAGCGCAGTGGTTAAGAGCACAAGCCTGGGTACAAATCCTTCAGGAAGTTACAGAGCTATTAACGGGCAGAGCCAGGATTTGAACCGAGATTCTCATGAATAGCTCGGTAAAATCTCTAAGCCTTAATTCCCTCACCTGTTAAATGGGTACAAAGTAGGTTTATGGGGCCATTATAAAAATCAAGATAATCAATGTTTCTAAAGTACTTAAAACATTGCCTATCATATAATGAAGCTGTTAAATAAGTTCTACTAATTTCTTCCAAAAATTGTAATCACAACTGTTTTTTAATATACTGTAAAATAAAGCATTTCATTTTTTCAAATTTTACTTCTAAAATGTGTCTATAAAACCCATGTTCGATATAATTAGCTACCTAATTAACCCAATGTTCGGCCTTTAGATCCCTGATGATTCTGAATGAATACGGCTGCATATACTTTATGCTACAATAGATTGTTAATAAAAAAAATCTTAAAATGATGTGGATCCTTTTCAATCAGTAGTAATAAATATTATTTTCTCATAAAGAAATGTTCTCTCCATTTCAGATTTGATAAATATTGCATCTATGTTGTATCATTAAAGCAATTTAAAGATTTCCTACTTACCACTGATTGTTTTAGGCTTTTTGGCTATGTATTCCTTCCATTTTCTTGAACTGAGTTGGTTGGGCGGTGGAGTAGGTATGTTACTGATAGTGCACGGCAGTACAAAAAGTGCACCAACCTGCTTAAAACAGGGCATACGTTTAGTGACCGCGCACTGAGGTTATTCTTAAACGGCAGCACCTGACATTTCACCTGTATAACATGTATCTGGCAATGCTCTCTCCCAATACCACTATAAAAACTAGGAAACAAAAACAACGCCCTACCTCCACCCCAACCCCCCAAAAAGCCAAAGACCAGACAACAAAACTAGAGAAAGTTCTTCAAAGCTACAGGCATCCCTTTTCCACTAGGATATAAATCTCTAAAAACCTTGTTATTCACATATTTGCTTCAAGTTCAAGTCATGGGTGTAATTTCTTCATATCTCTGCAAACTAATGAGAGGCCAGGAATTCCATCATCAAAAGATTTTGTCATACTCGGTCATAATTTCATAACCTTTTGATTGGATGGATTATTGTTCTGGCTTCAAAACTGGAATAATTTGGATGGCAAAATCACAACTTTTGTTCCTAGAGATTAGAGATTTAACGCTAATAGGTATAAAATATAGAGAAATCATGAATCGCATGCCAGAAACATACAGCGGCTTCTCACTGATTTATGAGCAAACTCAACTTATTCATCTTTGTATTCCCAGGGCTGGGCATACAGATGTTTATTAAGTGTTTGTTTCCAAAAAACTACCATAATATATTTAGGTAAATTCTCAGTTTGATTAAACACTGAATACAACAAGCTGCAACTCTGAAAGCAGTATTTTGCTAGTTATTTTATAAAGCAAGCTACAACAGTCAGTACATCCCAATAAATATCTTTTTTTTTAAACTTTGGGGAAATTTAGTCAGGGTATTTGCAACAGATCTCAAATCTAACGCAAAATCACTTTTCATTGTACTGTACAGGTTACACGAGATATGCAATACTCAAATGATGCACTAATGCACTAGTTTTATTGCTTACTTATTACCTTTACTTACATATTCTTAACTAGCAGACACAAAAATAAGTGTATCAGAAACAATAATACGAAATAAAAATTAAATATGCTAATATGCTTATTTTCCTTTATTATTATAGTCACAACCTTTTTTAAGTCAAATGCATTTTACACAGTCAAGGAGACATTACAAATATTTAGCAATGCAAAATAATCATTAAATATGAAAGATCTATGTGTAGTTTTCTCAATACTAAGTTCTACTTCTTCATTCTTGCATAAATAAGACTTCATAGTCCAAGCTGCATCGCAGATCTATATGACCCAAAGGGTAGACAGCTGTAATGTGAGCAAGCCAGATCAGGGCTCCGTGATGCTCGACAACTGCATAATTGTTACAGTTATAGCTACAGCCTAACAATTTAGAGACGCGAAAGGAAGTTCAATGTATAACTGACAGCCTGAAGTAAATGTGTCCCGACCCATCGGCCAAATAAGTGACCACATTTTTGAGGCAGTGTACTTTTGATTAAACGTTTTCTGCAAATATGGAAAACATTTTTAAATCCTGTCATGAAAGTTGTATTCGAAAATCCCTTCCAAAAAACAAAGGATGTAGACATCACTTCATGTCTACAGAGGATTGGGGGTTATTATGAAAAGTCCAAAGTATCTTAATATAAATTAAGACCAAAATCATGTTATATAAACCAAATCATACAAAAACAGACTCACGAACTACAGTCCCTTTTCTCACACATCCTTAAATACTAAGTTAAAAACAAACAAAACACCTTCTCTACCTGGCCGCGCAGAGAAGACATCTGCTCCAGCAGCAGCACGGAACTCTTCCTGGTACTGGATTTCGTCAGTCCTCTGTACTACGGAGTGAAGGAAGTGATGGAAAGGTAACTGTGACACAATGCCGCTCCCCAGTGCAGGTGTGATTCTCCAGTTCACAAGGTGCTTAAGTCCACTTACTAAAAATCTTAACTTCGGGAATTCATAACTATTCCTTTCTTTAAGGATTATTATTTTTTCTGATTATGAAAATATACCAAGAAATAGTGCTCTTATAACTGGAACTACTATAAATTACAGGAACTAGAAATTTGTAAAAACTAGTTTCTGAACTTAATGCTCGTGTTCCATTTTCGGCCAAAAATTTTTTTTACACAAAGTGTCCCATTCTTTGGTGTACTTCTAAAAACTCTTACGTGTTCTTAAGCAACAATTTAAAATATGTTGACTGTTTACAGATATAAATCATCACATTCATGTCTACTTAAGTATTGAAAAAGATGCAAGGGACTGGCACTTACCTATCCTGCCAACGGGGAGAGAAATACCTGAACGTGTAGGAATACATAAATTACTGTTTCTCTCTCTGTATCCCTAACATTTCCCCCTTCTCTGTATCTCATAAGCAGTAAGTAGCAGTCAGGAAGTCTTCTACCTGGCGTAGAAATATGAACACAGTACTCGAGGGAGGAATTTCCTTGTAAGATGTAGTAGTTCTCTTAAAACAATGGCGATGAAAAGATACTGAATATTATTTTTATAAAAAACAGCACGTTTAAACATCTAAATGTGGAGTAGTAAGTACAAGGAGACGTCTAGCCAGTACAGAAAACATAATCTAAAATGAAGATGTAAATGCAAGGATACAGCTCAAATTCAATGTCTGACAAGTAGCAGGAGGGCAGCTCCGATAACTTTATCATCTGCACAAATTCTAAAGCGGGGCCATAATGATGGAAAACCTAGAAAAGAAATGAAAATTATACAGTAGTTTAAATACTATAAAGTGACAGTGAACAGAGTAGTGATTAGGGTTTAAAACTTTAAAATGAATCTTAAAAAGCAGGTATTTACACATTTGCCAAGCACTCATTTAGTCCTCTGTATTGGAAAAGAATTTCCTCCATTTCGATTCTACATTTCAGAGCAGAGAGACAGATACGGAGATTTCTCAGAAACTAGAAAGTTTTAACAGGGAGAAAATGAGGCTACAGAAAGAGGCGACCAGCAAAGAACAAGAGTTCTCAATCCTTCCTGTTTATTTTTAGCAAGAAAGACAGACAAAAAAAAAGGTTAAGAGTATGCAAGACTGAGAAAGTGAAAAAAAGGAGACTCAGGATGAACTGAGGTTGAGTGGTATGCTGAGATTGAAAAAAAATCCTTGGAGGAAATACGGAACAAAATTAAAGCGAGAACTAGTGAAGCCAGAGTGCTAATTAACAAAGAAGCTCCGCTCTGAGAAATAAAATCGCAGTGTTTCTTTGGGTACAGCCAACCACTAAATTAAGAGTAAACCAGTGAAGAGCAGGCATTTCAAGAGATGGGGCTAGAGCGCTTCACAAGAGGGGCAAAGACAAGCGAATGTACAATATCTTGAGGAACCTGAACCAAGTTTTAAATGTGCAGAGTTGAGTAATTTCACCTTATAAGATTATGTGTGTGAGTATATTTGTGTACACAAATAGTGTGCGCGCGCGCACACACATACGTAGCGGGTATATGTGTGTAGGAGACTGAGAGACCTTGCTTGAAGACGTTGTACCATAAAATGCTCTTCAATAGCTGCAAAAATTAGTACACTATTCATAATTAAAGGGTGTCCTACCAAAGACAAGAAATTGAGCTCATCAATCTTATGTTTCCAATCTTCAGAAAAGAACGTAATATTCCTATGAAAGATGGCCATGACAAGTTACTTAATCAATTCTGAACAACTACTGGGAAATGTGTTTACATTAGAAATATGCCCTTTTTCTACTACCCTTAGATCAAAAAATAATACCCATCAATCTGACATCATTATAAATAAATGCATGACTTACATTTTGCACATTCTTGAACTGGGTCTTTTAAAGTGAATTTCTGAAGAGCTTATAGATAAACACCTCTTGTTATATTATTTCCCAATGTTAAAAAAGCCAATTAAACCCTTTTTAATTATTATACTGTATAAATACTTGCATTTAAGGAATAAATCTATAGTGATATGGGACAAAACACTTTTAAATTGTAAATGAAGCGTATGTGCAGTACTATGTCCAGCTAAGCCTCATGATAACTTCATAAGGTCAGTGTTAATCTACCCAAGGTTACAATACCCCACAGGCGACAGACGGAAGTTTCAAACCCAGGTCTTCCTAACATCAAAGCCTTTTTACTACATCATCCTCTCTCCAAAATGAGTCTTACAAAGGTCACATTGTAGAGTCCACACCAATGAAAGGTCTACACTGATTTAAAGTTAGGATCATTTCATTAAAATTATTTTTTTAATTTAGCCGTGGCTGGTGTGGCTCAGTGGATTGAGCTCTGGCCTGCAAACCAAAGGGTCACCAGTCTGATTCCCAGTCGGGTCACATGCCTGGGTTGTGGGCCAGGTCCCCAGTGGGGGCGGGGTGTGAGAGGCAACTACACACTGATGTTTCTCTCCCTCTCTGTCTCCTTCTCTTCCCCTCTCTCTAAAAATAAAAATCTTTAAAAAAATTTTTATTTAAAACAATGATAATTTTGCCAACATTCGATGCTGATAATACAGTATAGTTTAAGCACTTAATTATAATAAAAATTATGCAAGTAAGCACACTTAAGCACATATATTAGTTAATATGAATTCACGATTCAAACTTCTCTCACAGGATCAAAAATATGTAAGAATGGAAAATTGCAAAAATAATTAAACATAGATTACCTTTGGCAAAAGAGTCTTATCCTTTGCTGGTGTTGTTTTTTTGTCAAGAAAGCAAGTATTTAAGTTAGACGTACTAAAACTCTTAGGTGTGACTCCCTTTAAACAAAATTCAGGAAAACTAATTTCACATCCGAACTGAAAGGAAACGAAGAGAACACAATTACTGTCATCATGAATAAAGTTACAAAGACTAATACATCTTATTGCAATGTTAAAGTTAAGAGGAAAATCCTATGTAAATTATTTTTCTTTCCTCAGCTCAGTGTGGTCCTTCCATTTATGGACACATCCTACTTATTTCAACTTACAAGTGAATTTTTCAAGAAAAGCTCTTCTTGGCCCTCCACCAGCCTGCAAGAGCATATTAAGCCCATTCTATTCAAGTACAGAACCAAACCACTGCCTTTACATATACTTGTTCAATATCTGGCTTCCTACCAGTCTGGAACTTACACAAAAACAGAACTTCTTCATGTAACAAAAGAGGCTGGTGATTCAAAGATCAATTCCTGCAGAAGCAGTAAAAGCAGGGGCGCTAATAATAGCAAGGGTAACAACAAGGATCGCTAACACTTATTGGGGGGTTACTGTGCACTTTAAATAATTTAATCCTCATAAAACTCTTTGAGATAGAAACTATTATTATCCCTATCTTACAGATGATGGCAACTGTTACACCAACAGGCTAAACATTACCCAACATGTCACACAAAACTACCAAGAAATAGACTGGGGGTGAATGCAGGCAACCTAACTAAAGAGTCTGTGTCCTTAGTCGCTATTACACCTCTAGACTAAAAGCTATTCTCCACACACACAATAAATAGTGATTTCAAGTTTTAAATGCATCCTGTGAAGATAAGGACATTTAATTTCCTGCTCAGAAAAGAATAAAAGATCACATGAAAAGAACTTGCCATTCTCTCTCTGTATAAAAACATGCAGTTTCAGAGAATGTATACAAAAGCAATTCTCCTAATTCTCTTCTTGCACTCTTCCTAGTGGCTGGCTATTCAGTTTGTTTACATTAGAACCACTGCAGAAAGGTTTACCTGCAGGTTTTACCTCCCTAAGACAAAGATGAGACAGCATTCAAATCAAAAAGAAGGACCCAGCCACACTCACTCCCGCTGTCCTATTAGAGGTCGTGTTGTACCACTGTCAAGGGTGAATTGAAAAGGGGAAAAACTCTAGTAAATTAGCACAATAAACCTCGACAGGGACGCAAGGACCTGCCCATGCTCCCATGTCACCCTGAACAAGTATTAAGAAACTTGGTTTTACTTTTGCCTATATACAAAAATATATGAAATACTAGGAACACTTATTTCAACAGGGACACAACTTATTAAAAAAACCACCAAACATATCCATTTATAGTAAGAGATAACAAACAGAATAGGAACCTCAGAGAAATTTAAGATTAGAGGGGTCCAACTAATCTAATACATATTCTCAACTTGGAATTGAGAAATCGAGGGTCTAGGAAAATTAAAAAAAGTTGCTCAGAATCAGAAACCTGGTTAGTAGAGGGGAAGATCACCTGAGCTGGTATTACAGGTAAGAGATTATGTTCTAAATAGTCTTCCTGTGTGTGCAATAAAATAAAACAGCTTGGATAAACATGAAGTCCACAAATGTTAAATTCTATATTTAAAAAAATATCACATTCTAGAACTGCAGTGTCCAAAACATAATCACAGTGACTATGTACATTTAAGTTAATTAGAATAAAGTTACAAATTCAGTTCTTTGGTTGAACAGTCACATTTAAAATGCTCAATAGCAATATGGGGCTAGTAGACTATATCTGTATTAGCACAGATATAGAACATTTCCATTATTACAGAAAATTCTATTTACAATGCTGTTCTAGAACATCTTTATAATGTACATTTTCATTAAGATTCATTTAAACTACGTCATGAATAAAGTTGAAAGGACTGCTTTGCAAACTCTGATCACTGAGAAATCCACTTACCTTTCTTTCCCATATCCGAATCTTTCCCCTCCATAATTCCTTTGAGTCAATAGCATTTCCAAGATCTTCTAAAGATACAACATTAGCAGAAAGGTATTCTGCAATTTTCTGACAATTTCTACAAACAAAAAATTATGATAATTAAATATAGGGTTTTATATTTTACTTACATTTAATGGTTACAGTTTACTGCAAGCTGAAGAAGGCAAAAATGCAAATTCATATTGCTGCTTTTATCTATTTTTTAAAATACAGAATAACCATCAAGTCAGCCTCTGAGTGTGCTGCTACCACATATTCCTTTAATCCTAGCATCCCCATGAACTGAGTTACTACTTTTAAAAGCACTGAGGAAGAAATAGACTTTACTCTTAATATTTATTGGCTTAAATGTATCAGATGTTGCCCAGGCTGGTGTGGCTCAGTGGTTTGAGTGCTGGCCTGCACACCGAAGGGTCATCGGTTCGGTTCCCAGTCAGGGCACATGCCTGGGTTGTAGCCCAAGTCCACAGTTGGGGGTGTGCAAGAGGCAACCACACATTTATGCTTCTCTCCCTCTCTTTCTCCCTCCCTTCCCCTCTCTCTATGAATAAATAAATAAATAAATCTTTTAAAAAAATGTATCAGATGTACAGACAGAGACTCAATGCCAACTCCTTATTTAAAAAAAGAACTGCTCTCCTGAATTATTCCCATACACACTTATCCATCATGACCATCACCATTCTTGTTCCCCCTACTTCAATGGAAAAGATCAAATCTCACTCTCTTAACTCACCAGCACCTACTGCTGTGATTGGCATAAACCAAGTGCTAAATAAACACTTGTTGAATGAAAAGACCCATTAAGTTAATAAACCCAGTATGAATACTTATTTAAGGATCAAACTGTGATAGAAGTTGAAGCTTCCTAAAATGACATAAAACACAAGAGTGTATATTTATTTCTACATCAGCACATAAAACATGAAACAAATAGGACTTCGTAAATCCAGTGTCTCCATGGGATTCATCACGGTGCTCATTGGACAATACAAGCCTACGTAAACGCACACTACTTTTGGAGAATGCTCAATAATGGCTATATACACATGAGTACTGATAATACTTACTAAAAATTTACACATCTCGGGAATACGAGTATAAAATAAGAAAAATCTATATTCTTCCCAATAAACCCCAATCACTATATGATCTAAAACTCTCATTACATTAAAAGTTTTTCAAATGCTCAATCTAAAAAACAGGATAACATTAATTGTAAAAAGACAACAGGACATAAACGAAGACACTTACGTTTCACCATGATTTCCTGCTATAGTAATTTTTGCTGAATACCATTCCTTTAAATGTTTTAATGCCCCCACAGTAGGCAAACAGTCTTTTAACTTAGGAGGATCCTTATCAGAGGGCAACAGTATTATATCAATCATCGCTCTGCCTGAAGAGACAAAAGGCATTTTTGTAATTTTATAAAAGTGTTAGACCTAAAATGTCTCAAAATAGAATCTTGATCAATTGAATTTTATGTTTATCTGGAAGATAAAGGAGAATTTTAACTTCTGAAATTCTTCTAAACAATACACATCTTTAAGAGCTCAATATTTTTAAATGCTCATCATTTGATTTAAAGCCATGTTATCTTGAAACAGCAACCACATGCCAGAAAACAATGAACTACATCACAATTACCTGTCAATTACGCACCAGTGGTTAATTACACACATTGCTCTTGAGACCATCGACACTACCGTTGTACTGAACAGAGGGGAAAAAAACTGTGCAATATCACTGTATTTTTCTACACTTCACTTTGTTATACAAAAGGGAATGGATTAGCATAAAATTATGATGTTCAAATAAATTGTCTCTCTTTTTAGAAAAGCAAAAACACTCAGCAACCTCAATTATAGATTATAGTGACATAATTGGTTCCTGAGAAAGGACAACTTCATGAAACTTTAAGTTTTATAAAATTATGAACTTACTGAAGAACCAGAACAATCATCATGAAACAGAAGCCAAATGAAAATTTGATAATGAAAATATTATCAAAATACTACCAAATACTGCAACTGTCTATTTCAGTACATATATTGAACTTGACACATTTCATTTTAAAAAACTGACATATTTTTAATCTATGTAAAACAGTACATAGATTGGACCATGTTGGACCTCTAACACTAAAATATGATCTTGAACATAAGGATCAGACTGTGAGTGATAAAGTCCGTGGTAATCGCACAGGCTTGGCCCATCACTGGGTACTCAGCTCCTAGTACACCGCATGCCATATACCAGACACAGCAAATACCTGCGTGACAAATGACCCCCAGGAATAAAAACATTCAAAGAAAGCTCTTCTAAAGCACTTGTGGATGCAAATTATAGCAAGCTTTAGATGCCAGCTAATTAACACAAAGAAAGATGAATTTAAGACAAATAAGAGTTTAAGACTCGTATAATGCAGTATTTACAAAATATGCTCCCCATTATAGGAAAAAAAATGGGTTTTATAAAAAATGCTGAGCAAGGGGCTTCTTTTACTGCACAACTTTATATTTGATAATGTGCACAGTGACCTCACAGCATAAAAAAAGTTACCCGAATTATCTAGG
This sequence comes from Desmodus rotundus, assembly GCF_022682495.2. Classification (NCBI taxonomy): domain Eukaryota; kingdom Metazoa; phylum Chordata; class Mammalia; order Chiroptera; family Phyllostomidae; genus Desmodus; species Desmodus rotundus. Next base: position 13,258,385 of record NC_071394.1, read on the forward strand.
TGGAAGAACTTTTCCCAGGAGTTATTCATGGAACTAGAGCTCTACAGAACATACTCTGTAAAACACTGGTATATAGTGGAAAGATTCTTCCGTAATAACTAAATAAGGAAACAGATGGGTATTGAATTTCGTGAGTTCTAATTTTTGTCTCACTAAATAAAAATAATTAAGAGAACTGTAATGTCTCCCTAATGTGCTTTATTAAAGTAGTGAGCTACATTTTATATCAACTTCAATTAAGAGTTTATTTTTTCATCTTGAAATTCAAAGTTAGAAGTGACAACCCCAGGATAAAGACTGAATTTATCATTCACTCACAGAAAGTAGTAAGATAAGACAAATTATTGAAAGCAGTCATAAAATATTACCAGGAGCAGGGAGTTTGTCGGATAACTGATGCAAATTTTCTGCAGATTCTTCATATAGACTGAAATAAAAGGGAAGTAAGAGACAACAAAACACATACCATTGCATCTAATCATAAAGACAATTCTAACAGGCCTAAGTGCCGGACACTGTGAAGTATGTCAGATGCACGGCCTCATTTGATTCATTTGGTCCTTACAACAATCCCATGATGCACTACTGTAATACTACTATAGTCCTCAATTCGAATCCTTTTCCTAACGTGGCATACCTAGTAGGTGTGGAGGCTAGGATGCAAACCCTCACCTCAATTTCTCAGCTATATCCCCAAACGAACAATAATAACAGAAAAACGCTCTAAATTATACGTGTACAATAAAGGATACTGCTTTTCTCCAAGTTGTTACATAACAACCCTGACTGGGCAATGTAATGCTTTCTTCCAATTCTTCCAAATCTATTAGTTTGATCCATAGAGTGACTGTTTTTTTCACAAAATAGTTTATTACTATTACATAAAAGCACTTAAATCCTTTATTATAAACTCACCATCTAAAAAACTTAAGGTATCTTACATAGTTTTCAAGCGCCCTCTTGTGGGAATAATTATTAAGTTACTTACTAGAAATACTTTTAGACTTGTCATCTTGTAGTGGTGATGGATAAGGAATGGTAAGTGCTCTACACCTGAAAGGTACTTTATAATCCTCTAAAAGGACCTCAACATTTTACAAATAAAAAAACAAAGGGCCACAGAAGTTAAGTGACTGGCCCAGGATCCTATGAATAGAGACCAGTTATAGGACCCCTGTAGAGTGCTCTTTCCACGGGTCTACTATGTCTCCTTTCACTAATCAGTACAAAGAAATGTGATTTGAAAGTAGAATAACAAAATTTTTTAAAGTCTGTAACAGTTTATGGAAATATGTGAATAATAAAATAAATAAAAGTGGTTTTGGGTAGTGTAATATGGAAAACTAAAAGGAATGAATTATGATTCAGAAGGACTATTCCATAAAAAAATAAATTATCACCACTTGTATCACCTGAATCAACATATATTATACCAAAATTCAAAAAACTCTAAAAGTGAATTCAATACCTATTTAATCTTCAAAACTCTATATGAATTTTTAAAGGTACTTAAAACACTGCAGATACACAAAAATTAAAGAAATATTTCAGCTTCAAATAGCAAAATAAAAATGGTAGTTTGGTTTGAACGCCAGTTATTAACCTTAGAGTTTTTATTCAATGTAAAATACAGTATCAGGGGGAACTTATTTTCAAGGAAGTGACGTATTAAATAAAGTATCACTTTCTATGATTCCTGCAATTATGTAAGCTTTTTAACAAGCTAAATATTATCTGACTTTAATTTTCTCATTTTAGGGAATTTTATTCAAATAAAAGGCCCAAATTGTCTAATATTTCCCAAAATGAAAAGTTGAAGCCCCCTATAACAGCCACTAAAATATCTAATCTTCATTCTATAGCTAAAATACTACCTAAAGTGAAATATTTTAAAGATATTATAAAAAGCATAAAAAGCATACTCAGCCAAGGATAATGATTCCCTGCTATTACTATCTTCTTCCTCAAAACACTCAGCATTATTCAAATATTCTTCAATATTTGCTTGAAGAACATCTTCAATTTCATCTTTTTCCATATCAAAATGTATCTCCTCCCAGTTGGAACTACAAAACTAATACATCAAAAGACTGCATTAAATGGGGGTTCATGAAATGATTTACACCAACAGAGGCACTCACTAAGGACTACTGTTTTGAAATTTACATTACCTGATAAAATCCGCATATGGCCTGCACTGCAAAGAACCACTTCTTGGAACCAGGTGCACCGCCCACCGAACAAGCTTGAAGAAAATCACACTTATTAGAAGAAGGGCATACCCCGGGTAAGCAGATGTTATAGCTTATCTACTTAGAGAATTATGTAACTTTGATATATAGTACAGAGTTCCCCAAGTTACATATGTAATATATATTAGTAGAAAATATCTCATATATATATACACCCATACATATATAGTATCTCTTTAGAATCTCTACTAAAAATCCAAACAGAGCAATCTGCCTAAAGAGCAAAATTATTCATGCGCCATGAATACTTTGCTCTAGTTAATCACAGTTCAAAATCTGTTATTATTTTAATCATTATTTTGAACACTAAAATCTACCATAAAGATGTTGGGGGAAAAAACCCACTGTGTTTCTACTGATTCACATAAATGATGCAAGGTATTTTAGTGCAAACAATTCTCTCTTCAAAGACCATGAAGGTCTGGCTAGCAAGGGAGAAGTTCAAGAGTAGCTATAACATAAGGCAAGGAAGATGCTCTTCTTGGAGACTGGAATATTACACAAGAGTAGGAAATTAAGGGCCTTCCTAAGGTGCATGTCAGAAAATCATGAATTTAGTTCCATGCAAAGAAATTAGATTCAGTGGAAAGAAAAGAAATGTGTTAACTGAGGCTAGGAAAGATGCTAAGTGTCTATTGCCACTTTATACCAACATATCTCAACAGAAGACCTTATCTACTACTTCTTTAAGACAATAAAACCATCAGATAATAGTTCCCATAAATGCTGTCAACAAACATATCATCCTACTTGCATTCCCATCAAGCCTTTCCTCTTTCCTTCCTGTTAAGGTATAAGAGGCACTGCCCTTCAAATCCAAGGTTATCCTTCAAACTACACTTTGACCCCAGGCCATTGATGATACTATCTTACTTGCATCTTCAATCTCTCCCCCCATTCGTCCGTTCCTTCCTGTTAGCATTTAAATTTGCACAAATGTTTCTTAAATTATTTTTTAAGGATTTAAAATAGGATCTTAAGGAGATGAATTAAAGGATCTCCTTTAAATTCATCTCCTTTTTCCAGTTATTACTATATCTCTTTGTTTACTCTTCAACAAGGATAAACTTTCTGAAAGCACTGCCTACACTTGACTGTTTTGATTTTCTCTTCACCTTTCCTACTCCCCTCCAAATCCATCTCACCATGCCACTGAAACTAGACTCAGCAAAGTCACCAATAACTAACATGTTACTGAATCTAGCAGACACGTTTTAGTTCTGTTGTGACTCGACCTCTCCATGAGTGAGAAAAAAAATCAAAGATGGCACATTTGACCATCATCTCCTTAAAACACTTGGCTTCTGTGGATGCTATCTTTCCAGCTGCTCCTTTCCATTCTTCTGAAAACTGATGCTCAGTTCCTTTAAGTACTGGCATTCACTGCGAGACTTTCTGCTCTTCTCACTATCTGTAAGCCATCTTATCCTTTCGCATGCCTTGCACTGACACCTATATATTGATTATTCTATGAGCCCTACTCTGCCTTTTGATGTCCACACATGTATCCAACTTCTACAAACCACTTTCACTTTGACACCCTTAAGACGTCAACTAATCAGATGTTCTAAATTGAACATGCCATATTCCCTCAAAATCTAATTCTCTGATCTCACTAAATGACACACTCAAGTCAGAAATCTAATGTCATCCTTGATTGATTTCTCATTCTTCCCTTCTCCTTAATCACACCAATCCAATACTAAGTCAGGTGAATTCTGCCTCCACAATTTCCTTTAGATTTATCCATTTTCCTACACCCTAGCTGCCCCTCTCATGTATTTGCAATTCCCTCACATTACATCAATACTATCTTCTAACCTGTCTACTACCCTAGAACCAGAATACTTCAACAGCACAGATATAATTATGTCTCCTCCTTCACTGAAGCCTTCATGGCTACTGATTATCACTAGCAAAAAGTCCCAACACCCTGACATGATTTACAAAGTCCTCCTCTCCAGCTTTATCTCTATTATAATCCCATTGGCACTTCCTGGTCCTCAGACTTAGCATTTTACTGTAAGCAATAATTCTAGCGTGATAGAAAATTCAATGCAGGCAATTTCCTCTTTGCATGGTTGTGATATACTAATATTTCAGTTACCGTGGTTTAAATAAAACCAGTTCCCCCAAAACAGGGTTCAAATTCCAGTTACCATGGTTTATTAACTAACTGTAATTGCCTAAAGTAAAACTTCATTGCTAGCTTCTCAGTTCACAAGTCACTACATAAATAAAACATGTGTACGATGATCAGTGACTACTTCCTTTATTTATTTAGTTAGTTATCTCCTTACCTGAGGACATTTTTTTCATTGCTTTTAGAAAGAGAGGAAGAGAAAGGGAGAGAGGAAGGGGAAAAGAGAAACATCGACTGGTTGCCTTGCCATATGCACCAGGACCAGGGATGGAACCCACGACCTAGGTATGTGCCCTAACCAGGAATCGAACCCATGACCCTTCAGCTATGGGACAATGTTCCAACCAACTAAGCCACACTGGCCAGGGTGACCACTTACTACCTTCAAAGTTCATTGCTAAGTGGTCACTGCATGCTATTCAGTTCGCACATAGATGGCAAAAATAATTGTGTTGCCTCCTATCTTCCAGTGATAAATCCATGTGATATTTTACAAAAAAAAATGGATACAGGAAAAGGGAATTGGCAAAAGACAAAAGCACAGCAAAAAACCAAAGTGATAACACTGAAACTGATGTTCGACTCTAATGTAAATAGATTGTAATAATAGCTGCTGTAATTCAAAAAATAAAATTGTGACGAAAAGGATGAAGAAGTCCCAGAGAAAATGATGCTGGCAAAAACCTTTGCATCAAAGGAACTCAGGTAAGGAAACAGTTGAAAGAGAATTAATAATGTATTTGTACACAGGAGAAAATAATAATCCCCCTTATAATGCCACACTACCATATTTTACATGGAGTAACAGGTGGGCAAGAAAATCTCACAATGGAAACAAAGTTCAAGCTCAGAACCTAAAATAATTTCATAACAATTTTCTGGCATTCAGGAATCAGGAAGAGAAGGATAGGATCTTTTTCAGTTGTGTATTTCCTTAGTTACCTTCCAATCCCAGTGACTTATACACAGTCCGCAAGCATTTCTTGTATACCTAATTAAGTTTATTTCCAGTACAAATAAATACTGTGCAAGACAAAAGAGAGATTTACACTATACTCACCAGGGAAACTACTATCTTCTGGATTAATTGAAGCACTAATGCTTCTTTTCAGAAGGTGATAAACATTTGCTGCTGTTAAGTCTGAAAAAGAAATGACAGATTAACTCAATGGGCTCAAGAGTTACATAATCTAGGCCTATTCTATTTTCACCACCAGAGACTCTCAAGAACAGCATGTTGAACATAAAAGAACTATGCTCTGTTCAAGTTTTGTTACAATAAATTTAAAGCAAGCATAGGAAACACTCCCAGTTTGTACGTGCTAGCCAGGTAACATATATCCTAAATTCCCCACCCCCAAGAAAAATTATGCCAAAAAGGGAAACCCTGTCACAATACCCTGTATACAATCACATACACTTCCTCCTCAAAATGCCTGGTCGATCAAAACACACAAATAAATGAAAATGCAATTCAGATAGGAGCACCGAAAATCGGTGCCATTTCAGTTAAGAATGTTTTAAATTTATCATTTGCTTTTTAACTTATGTGTGGAATGTCTCCTCCCATTAGGTTGTAAATTCTAGGAGACTAGGACCCTTTTCCATCTTGTCCCTTTCTATAGTACCTGCATTTGCAACACAGGAGGCGGAAATACCTATAGAATGCATGTATTTCCAAAAAGCAGAAATTCCATTACTTAAGGCACAGAGAATTTGTTCAATTAAATTTTTTACTGTTGCCAAGAACTCCTGGGCGCTGGACTCTTGCATCCACCAGTTTGTCCCTATTTTCCACGAAGATAATGAACCATTTTGGCCCTTATCAGTTCGAGACCACATACAGTCACAGCTTCCCGGGACAACTCGGTATGCTGTAGCTCCCGCCCCAGCAGAACTAGATCACAAACTGAAATTTCTCTGCCTCCAAACCGTTCCCGCTCTTTCTCAGCCCAGCACTCACCTGCCTGCTTCTCGGTACCCGGAGCGGTCGGCGACCCAGGACGGTGCTCCGCCTCCCCAACCGCCGCCGACGGGGGAACTTTTCCTTCCCCCCAGATGACAAGGAGCAAGTACCGATCCATCTCCTCCGAGCTGATCCCCAGTTTCAAAGCTCGGATTCCACATCAAAACAGCCGCGCGCGGCTGACGCACTTCCGGCCCTCTCCTACTTAGGCCGGCTGGAAACCGTGTGTCCCGCCCGTTTCCCCGCAGCTTTTCTAGCCAGAGGGGAATTTCGGGAGTCGTTCTCGCGATAACCGCATTATTTCCTCCTTTGGGATGAACTCGCGAGCGTGGGAAGTTTGGAGGGGACCCAGGAAAAGCGGAGAATACGCAAGTATTGGCCAGTCTAGGAACTGTCACGCTGGGGCGTGTGCGTTTCCCGCCGGGCCACTGACGCTGCGGAAAGGATCGCAGTGGTGCTGAAGGTGGGGGAACATGTCGAGCTTCTCTAGGGCGCACCAGGTGAGTTCGGACTCTGTTGCTTATGGGATTCGTTACACTGGCAGAAGGTCGGTGGCTCCAGCAGGCATAGTGTAGCTGAATGGGCAGGGAAGCCGAGTCTTGGGTCAGGATGTACCTCGGGGAAGCACAGAAAAGAGGGTTTTGATCCTGGCGACCAGTTCTTGTTATCTTTGGACTCGTTCTCTCCTGTTCTCTATCAGCCCGTTTCCTGTCTTTTGTTCCCGGCAAGAGTTTTAGGAGAGAAGGTCGAAGAGGTAATGAGATGGATCACATAGGGCATTGAAGGTCATTGGAAGAATTTGATTTTTACTGAGTGAAATGAGGACCTGTTGGATGTCTTTGAGCCAAGGAGTAACATGATCTCAGGTGTTAAAGGGAGCATTCTGGCTGCTGAGTTGAAAATAGGCCTTTTAGAGGTGGGGATGGTGGTGGAGAGAAGCAAAGAATCCCTTTGGAAGTTAGTGCAGTAATCCAGGCTAGCCACGATGGCGGCACAAACCAGGGTAGGTAACCGTGTAGCGTTGAAAAATGGTTGGGTTCTATTTGAAGGTGGAGCCTAAGGGATTTCCTGAAGGATTGCCCAAATGAGGAGAGCAAAAGAAGGAAAACGGATTACCCCAAGGATTCTGGTTCAACAACTGGAAGGGTGTGCCTTCAACTGAGACCGAAGTAGGGTTCAGTTGGAGGAGCTATTCAGTTTTGTATTCAGTTTAACATGCCTTTTAGCCCAGTCCCACTCTAAGTGTGATTCCTCCTTGGGACCGGTAACCGTTTTTTTTACCTGTCCCTGATTAAGTAAATACAGGAATTAAAATTAAACATTTTAAAACTTGTATAATAGTTTGGCATTGTGGCAGCATTTTAATTTTTTTATCAAACGGGTTTTTTTTTCTTCTGTATAAGTATTGGTATTTAGTGGATTGGGGAATTAACTGGTCTTTGGCTACATACGGCTTAAAGATTGTATTGAAGTGCAGATGCAAAGTGGGATTATGGGTCCAAGTGTAGAGTTTAGGAAAGAGGTCCAGGCTAGAGATGCAAATTTGTGAGTGGTCATTATACATATGGCATTTGAAGATATGGTTGGCCCTGGCTGGTGTGACTCAGTGGATTGAGTGCCAGCCGGCGAACCAGAGGGTCACCTGTTCGATTCCCCATCAGGGCACATGCCTGGGTTGGGCCAGGTCCCCAGTAGAGGGGCGTGGGAGAGGCAACCACACATTGATGTTTCTCTCCCTCTCTTTCTCCCTCCTTTCCCCTCTCTCTTAAAATAAATAAATAAAATCTTTAAAGATACAAGTCGGAATGAAGTCCTTGAGGAAGGGAGTATAGAGAAGACAGGAGGACCTGTAACTGAGCTTCTGGACATTTCGACATTTCAGAGGCAACAGATTATGGGAGAACCAGCAAAGTGAGGGGAAAAAAACAATACAGAGTGGTGTCCTGGAAACCAAGTGAAGAAAGAAAATACCCAGGAGAGGGAAATGACCACTGTATGGAGGACTTAGAACTGACCTGTGGATTTAGTGGCATGAAGGTCATGATGACTTTGGCAGGCAGTGGAGTGACGGTGATAGGTGTGGGAGGACGAAAGCCAGGCTGCCGTAGGTTGTAAAGACAATGTGAAGAGACAAATTGGAGTAAAGACGGAGAAGAGGAAAGGAGGTGGGAGCTGGTGGAGAAGTGAGGTCGGGAGCTGCTTTTTTTCCTTGTGTTATTATGGAGAATTTCACTTGTATGTAAAGTAGCCATCACCCACTATCTGAAAACTCATAGCCAGTATCCTTTCACCTGTACCCCCATTCACTTCCTCCCCTTCTGTGTGAATTTGAGGTAAAGCTTAGACTTACTATTTCATCAGTAAATATTTCAATGTCTTCTCCACTAGATAAGGATTTAATGAAAATACCACAATATCATTTATCAAAGGTGAATGAAAAATTAACTAATTCCTTAATATCATCAAGTATCCAGTATATGTACAAACTTCCATTTTTATCATATATATATTATACAAATACATAATATTTTTATAGTTTGTTCCTTTGTATTAGGATCCAAAATGCAATAAGTTGCTGTTTTTGTAAGCCTCTCTTAATAAATATGTTCCTATTCCTATCTTTTTCACCTTACAGTTTATTGAAGAAATAAATTTGTCCTGTAGAGTTCCGCTGTTTGAATTATTTTATTAGTTCATAAGCTGAGAGTGGTAGGGAAAGGGATGTGGACCAGAAGCTGTGTTTATTTGCAAAAGACATGATCATCTATGTAAAAAAAAAAACAAAACCAAAAAACAGAATCTACAAAAAGCTATGGAAGCTACTAGAACTGATAAATATCTTTAGCAAGGCTGCTGGATACCAGACCAATATATAAAAGTCAAGTATATTTCTATATACTAACAACAAACAATCAGAAATTTAAATTAAAAATGTCACTTACAGTGACATCAAAATATATTAAATAGGGATAAATCTAACAAAATGTATGCAAGGGGAAATAGATAGAGACTAGAAAAATGAGAACAGGAAAAAAACAGAATTGTTAAACAGTTTTATAGGCTGAATTGAGGCTTGTGGTCAGTAAGTTTAAATAAAACTAGCGAGCCTACTTGTATTTTTTCCAGCATTGTTTAGCTGCCTGTGTATGTACATAGAGGAAGCTTCTGGTTGAGACCTTCCTGAGCTGTGTCTTACGGCTCGAAGGCACTCATGGGCATTGAAAAGACAGTGGTAGATGCCTAAGGCAGTTTTTTAAAAATTTAGGTTTATTCAACATCATCCTTCTATACTTTCCCAGTTACATTCTGCTATTTAACTTTCCCTTCAAATTAAGCGTCTGAATAGTCCTCAGTTTCTAAATGGCCACTCATCTTTCAATGTAGTGTATCCATGAGTCTCAAAATATTTTTGAAGACCTTCATAAACAGCTTCTATTTCATACATGCTTCTTATTACCCCTCAGGTTCTATGCTGTGTGACACAAAAACTCTTAAGTCGTAATGTAAAGGGAAATCAATCTTTGGAATGTTCCTAACAAAGAATGATGCATATTAGTCATAGAAAAGAAGGCAAGAAATATTATCGCGTTAATCTTTGCAAAATAATGAGAAAAGATCGCCCCCTCTTCTAGAAGTAGAAATAAAAACAAAACAAAAAATTATTTAGTGATAGGGTCTTTTTTAAAAAAGTAATTATTCACATTAACTGTAGAATGCATGTGCTGATATAAAATAATTATTATTTTTATTTTTATTAGAATTTTATTTGTTTCCTCTTCTGTTTTTTCAAGCAATGGGCCACATTTGCTCGAGTTTGGTATCTCTTAGATGGGAAAATGCAGCCCCCTGGGAAACTTGCTGCTATGGCGTCCATTAAACTTCAAGGACTACATAAGCCTATGTATCATCAGCTGAGTGAGTATCATGTTACACTGGCCACAGTGACCACAATTTACGTGCCAGGAGAGAATATTTTAAAGTAGTTTGACTAGTAGTTTAAAGTAGTTTTAAAGTAGTTTGCTTTTAAGGACTTCTTTTTTTTCTGATGATCCTTTGTTTTGTTCTTGCTAAAAACCTACTAGGACAATAAAATGAGTCTACAGACCAGTTTGCCTGGGACAACCCTGTTTTCCACCATCGCCCCAGCAAAATTGAAAAAATATATTCGCCTCAGAAATATCCTGATTTGGACTCTAAATTAAGTGTTCATTCCTATACATGTTTCTTCACACAGCAGTGTACATTTGAATTGAAAATGAACAAATAAGCCTGCTCTCTCTTCTAAAAACCTTTCCCTCCAGAAAGATACATAGAACTAGCGAGGCCTGGCAAGTTTACTCCTTGCCGTTTTGAATTACTAGATTTGCTTTTCCGTATTCTTTTTCCAAAACAAAACAAGGAAAGTTTTGTTTTGGAAACTTTCCAAAGTCACAGTAAGTCACACTAAGAGACTTCTGCTTCGAAGTAGTTTTGATGGACTCCGCTGCACGGAGGCCCGTCAGTGTGCAGCCAGCTGCATCCAGGTGTCTCCTTTCCACCTCGCCTGGCCTGTCAGCATCTGTTGCAGTTGAGCACAGTTTTCATTTTTTATTAGTATTTTGTAACATGACATATACAAAGAGATAGAACGATAGAGATGTATCTCTCTCCATATATAAATACAGGTATTTTAAAGAAAGTTAACAACAATAATGATGATAATGAACTCAGTACGCACACACAGCATATGGGTTGTTGCCAGTTTTTTGCCTTAACAAACAACATTGCTATTAGTATTTTTATAGCTTTTTCCTGGTGCGCATGTGGAAGTTTCCCTGATGTCTGAATAAGACAGGAATTTCCGGGTTCAAAGCTGTCTGGGAAGCTAGCTAGTCTTTCTGCCAATGTCCTCTCCTGCCAACGGCATGTAAGGGTTTCTGTTACTCCTCATCTTCAGTAACACGGCATTTCCAGTCTTTTTCATTTTGACTCCTCTCGTAGATGTGAAATGCGCTCTCGACAGTTTTAATTTACATTTTCCTGATTATAAATGGGGCTGTCTCTTCATTTGTGTACTTGCCTTTTATCATTTCCTCTTCTGTGAAATATCTACGGGTGTCTTTTGCCCATTTTTTTTACTGGGTTGTTTTCCTTTACTTTTTTCTAACTTTTATTATGAACGTTTTAACTTTTTTTCCAGAAATGCTCAATATAGGACGGTGAAGTTTTTTTTTTAGTATCCTTGACTTAGATCACATAGTTGTTAACATTGCATCCTGTATCTTTTACTCAGTCATTTGAAAATCAGTTGAAGAGGTGTTATTATTATCCTCCCTGAATACTGAAGCATATGTATCCAAAAAGATATTTTCCCTATGTAACCAAAGTGCCATTATCACACCTGAGCAAGTAAATGATTTAATCATAGTTTAATATCCAGTGCATTTTCAAAGTTCCCTAGTAGTCCCCCCAATTTTTTTTTAGCTATTAACTTTTTGAACTATAATCCAAGCAAGGTTTATGTATTCCTTGAGTTACGTTTTTTTAGTGTCTTTTAATCCTCTTTTTTTTTTTTCTTACTATTAATCTTGTGAGGAGTCCAGGTTGATTTTCACATGAAGAACTTTTCTTAAAACATTTCAGCACTCTTTATCTTGGATGCCATTCTTCCTCTTTTTACCCCTCTTGCTAATTCCATTTTCACAGTTCCCTTTTATTTCTTCAACTTTCTAAACTCCCACTCGTTTTCTCCCACAAAGACTGGGGTGTCCCGGAGCCCCGCCCCCAGACCTCTTCACGTTCCACGCGTGGTCGCACTCAGTCTTGGGTCTCTACATACAGGGCGGGCAAAGGTAAATGTACAGTTGTGAGTATGCGAAACACGGAGTTTACTCTTGTGTTATTATTTATTAGTTATTGTATTATTTTCCATATCAACAACTATAGACCTACTTCGCCCCACTCTGTATAATCTGTATGCTAATGGCTCCCAAGTTTTTGTCTCCAGTTTTGACCTTTTCCCTGCATTCCAGATTCAGCCAAATTTCTACTCAGAAAAAATTTGGTTTGAAAAAAATTTGATTTTTTTTCACAGCTGTACCCTTGTGCATACTATAGGACTTGCCGCACAGTTGGAGTTCAGTAAATGTCTGTTGACTGGATTGTGCATTCACAAATACCATTTTTGAAAATGAAGATACTGCTTTTAATCAGGACCATGGCATTTAAGTTAATTAAATTTTTGGATTTGTGGGGTGAGAGAGAAGAGTATTTCAGATCATGTGATTTGGCAAGAGCAAGGAATTTTTGCTATTTCTTGTACTTGCTGGTCTAACCTTTTCACATAATGAAAATTTCCGTTAGGTATCAAAATAAGCTACATCCTGTAAAAATATGATTTAAGGATTTTGTCATATTAACGTTTGTTATTCAAGCACTTAGTACAATGCCTGGCCCATAATAGATGCTTATCAGAAATATTTCCTGGAATGACACTTTTAAACATGGTTTATAAACACGGTCGGTTCTCATTATTCATGGCAGTTACATTCTTTAAAGTCGCTGTGAATGCTGAATTAGTGAACACCAAACTGTGCTGTCTAGGGGAACTAGAGTTCGGTTCCTGTGAGCCTCTGGTCACAGAATTGTTATCTACCAGTGGATACATAGCCGGCCGTGTTTTACATGTGTTTCTGTTCAAAGACACCTTATTTAATGAATACATTACTAATTCTCTAACTTGAAGTCATGGCCAACAGCACTATAGCTCACACCTGAACTAAGCTTATCTAACGCTCGTGTTTTCTCTGTGAGGCACATCGCAGCCTCCTGCATGTGGGAGCACTAGACAGCACTTGAGCCTCCGGCTGGGGGGACATCTTAAACAGTGAAGTCACTAACTAAAAGCACAAAAATACCGAGAAATGTGGCATTAAGTAGACTGCATAAAAACACTTGTTTGTAGTACAAGAGCTAAAAAGAGCAAGCAAAGCATCACTTGGCTCAACCTCTGCAGGAAGCATGTGCATTAAGCTGCTCAGTGTGTGCCACTCTGTGCGTGTGCCGAGCAACAGGGAAAGCGCTGCAAGTACCCATGCGGGGATCACAAACGCAGTCTAGCGAGGAGGCTGGTTGGCAGTGTGGCATCTGTGAATAATGAGGACCAGCGGTACGTTGAAAAGTAAAATGGTGATCAGCGGACTTATGCTCAACTAATTACAAATGTCCTTTAAAAGTCTCTTTTTGGCAGGTCAGGGAATTGCCATAGTCGTAGAATACCAGTTCATAGGATTTTTTTAATTCCTTAGGACTTTACGTAGTTTGTTTAACCACCTCATTGATAAATGAAAACTAAAATCAGAAGAATAGAATAATTTCTCACTGGCACTCAGCTCTATTACGGTAGAGCTGGGACTATACCCGGCACCTGTTTCTTCACATAGGAAACCATGAATTCCACTCTGATGTGATTTTCAGCCACATACACTGTTTCCCTGCTAATTCCCTTTCTCCTTAGCAGTTACAGCAACAAGGAGACAAACAAGACCTCTTAGGTTGTCTTCGTGAAAACGCAGATGATGTGAAAGTTGAGGGAAAAGTGGAATTAGTAGTAGTCACCTGATTTCCTTCTTAAGGTGTGGCACCTAGCTGTCCGCTAAATTAAGTTCTTCTTCACGAGCAGGCCGCTACTGCTAGAGTACTCCCTAAGTCCTGGTGGACAAACGTGCTGCCAGAACACTGGGAGAGCTTTTGTGGCTGCCCACCAAGGCATCCTCTCGAGGAGTAGAGAACAGCTTTTGTACGAAATGAGAAGTTTACATTTTGAAGTCTGGATTGTATTTTTGTTCCACACTAAATTAATACATAACTTATGTCAGCAAAACTTGTCCTGTCCACAAGATGTCACCAAAATCAAAACTTAAAGCAGGCAGTATTCAGTTTACAAATACGTTGTGTGTTTAGTTTATTTCTAACATTTACTGGTTTAACCCATATTTATTAAACATATATTATTTGCTCACAGTTACTGTAAACATGTTTATTTGAAAATTGACAATTTCCCAGAAAAATAGTATCGTAAATGATGGTCACACATCCAGGAGTGGCTATAAAAGTTAACCAATAAGTATATCTGAATATAACATATATGATATTTGAACTACTTTATAGGTCCAATGGACTTAGTGAAGAGTTGTGGAAAATCAACTTTCCATTTACAGGGTTTTTCTTTCTTTCTTTCTTTCTTTTTTTTTTTTTAAGAAAAATATGGTCTGAGTCACGTGGAAATTATGTGGAACTGGGAAGAGAATTCCTTCCTCCTCCTCCTCCTCCTCCTCCTAATTAGAGCTCTCCTCCTGACTTTGCGTGGGAGCTTTATGAACGTGATTCGTTCCCACTGATAAATGGAAAGAAAGGGCACGTGGTGGTTGTCGGATTATGACACGTTCTTCGTGAGGACGCCACTCTTCACTGCCCAGGGACCAGGGACGCGTTAGTTGAGGACTCTGTGAGCATTTAAAAGAAGCAGAGGGAAACTTTTTTTTTTTTTTTTTCCATTATCTAAAGGAATTAGACTTATCTTAAAATACTCCTGGTCTGCATGGAATGAAATAAAAGTTGAAATAAAAGTTACATACAGTTCTTAAAGGTTAATGTTTTTAATACTAGCATACCAAATAATGCAACAAAGATTATATTACATCTAATTTGATCACTAGTTTTCTGTCTTACATTGTTTATTTCAATCTTTTAAGGACTCATTAGGAAAAAAACATTTATGGTGCTCTTCTTAAAGTTACCCAGTTTGCATATTTTTTAAGTGT
Source organism: Desmodus rotundus (assembly GCF_022682495.2). NCBI lineage: Eukaryota > Metazoa > Chordata > Mammalia > Chiroptera > Phyllostomidae > Desmodus > Desmodus rotundus. The sequence continues at coordinate 13,273,547 of NC_071394.1, forward strand.
CAGCCCATTTCAAATGTTAGTTGTTGCATTATTTAATTTTGCAATCTAATTTGGCAGATAAATTCAGCTTCGATGAAAAGTGAGATTCCATTTCCCCTCTAAATAGGTGTCACGGAAAGAGCCCAAACAGAGTTTAAGTAACTTGGTTTGTGAGCTTTTGGCAAATCACTTAATCTTAATGGGCCTTAGCTTCTTTGGCTGCAAAGGTCTGGGCGAAGCTAAGGTATTTCAGCTTTCTTTGAAACTAGGTATCTTGTCGCCCTCTTTATTTGTTATTCCGGTTTATTTGTCCCTAGCTGCCTTAGTAGCCAACCACGTGTCACTTTCAGAAACTTTAGTCACTTAATTCACCAAGTGCTGTCAGACTATTTTTTTCAATGCACTAACTAATAGCAAGCTTCCCAGGTTATTTCTTCACACCTCTGGACTCCCTCTCACTGTGGTGAAGAAAACCCACCTGCTTTATCCTCTGTTCTTGACCCTTGTCCTATATCGACTATAAACTCTTCTCAGTAATTTCTGTCATTCAAATTCTAAGCCCTTTATAGAGTCACAATGTACCATAATCTTTCGTTTTCATAATCCGTGTTTGTTTATACATTTTTTCAGTGATGTTTTTCTTAAATAAATAAACTTCTAGAATCTTTTGAAGTTTATTTTTCTATAGGTAGAATAGGCATTTAATAAATGTTTCTGATTACTTGATTTTGTCATCTTTAGTAACTCATGTGAAAACTTACATGTTTACTTTTGTGTTTTATTTTTTAGATGAACAGCCAAACTTAGGGATACTTTTCACTGGAAAATTAAGCAAATACACACATTTTTTAATCGTCAGGCCATCCCACCCTGTCTGATGCGTACGTAGTCGTAGTCGAGAGTGGCAGTTTAAATTTAGCTACGTAAATATGGTTGGAAGAGACCTCGGGTCAGTAGGGAAGCACAAAAGCATAGTGTTCCTTTGTTCTCTGGATTTGAGAAGAATAATAAATTGTGACGTTTTACATTTGCTTTCAATTTACCTGTTGGCAAAACATACTTTTTTATAACTGTGCATATTGTTTTCATTTTCTCCTCTGTTTTTAGAGGAAAATTTATATTAGATATTTAAAAAGTATTTAGTATAAACATTTTAGTGAAGTATAATTATTAATAGAAGATATGATAGAAATAACATATTTTGCCTTTAAAGATGCATTGTTGCTATTGGCCTCTTTACCAAATTCTCTCCCACCTTACAGTGTCGAGATTTTCCACATGGCTAGCCAACTCCTTCTATACTTAGATGTTGTACAAAGCAGTAACAGAAATCTGTTCAAGGATTTTGATGTTGCTCTGGGACTTACTTTGTATTTTTAATGTGTTGCTTAGACTTTGATAAGCTTTGCAAAACCAAGGACGCTTTTTCTTAAAGTCATGATTTTTCATATAAAAATATTGTCTTTCTTTCTCTTTTCTTTTTAAATCTAGGTGACTGCGGTGATCACGTTGTCATAATGAACACAAGGCACATTGCATTTTCTGGAAACAAATGGGAACAAAAAGTATACTCTTCACACACCGGGTAAGACAGTGCTGCTGTCACGGAAAGCAGGCAGTGCAAATGGGTCGCTTTAATCACACCACTGACCTGAGTGAAAAGAAAAATGTGTTTTCAAACTTCGGTGTTTAAGAAAATACTAATTTTACTCATGCTACATATATAATTTACTCAATCACAAAAAAGCAAACCTGAATCAAATCCTTAATTATTAAATGATAGTATTTGTTTTTCTGGAAACTTTTCACATAAACCTCTCTGATCAAGATTATTCTCATTTTTAGTCAATCTTGTCACTCCTCCTTTCTGCTTCCTATAGTGCATCTACTATGTCCAATACCATTCTGAACATCTGAAAGTACAGGGTCTGGCAAAATAACATGCCCCACCCCCACCCCCGCTTTTTTTAAGAGAGAGGTGGGCAAGGGGAGGGAGAGAAACATCAGTGTGTGGTTGTCTTCTGAGCGTCCCCTACTGGCCTGTAACCCAGGCATGTGCCCTGACTGGGAATCAAACCGGCGACCCTTTGTTTCACAGGCCAACGCTCAATCTACCAAGCTATACCAGCCAGGGCTATAACGCCTCTTTTTTATTACAAAATCTTTTATTATAAAATCATAAGCTTGTAATTCTGTAACATGACAATATCACACCAAGCACATCATATGACATTTTAGGTGAAATGTTCAAACTGCTGTCCACCTCGTGCAAGACATTCATGTGCCCTACCGACCACAGGCAGGCCTGCCTTCTGCCAGACCCTTACTTGAGATGTTCTAGCAGTGACGTTTAGGAGATACCCAAAATCTCTACAACATACCTTTCAAGTTATAGGTCTTTCCGCCTGTGTTTAAATAAAACCAGTCCCATAGTTCATGAGGCAGCCCATTCATTCCACCTTTGAAACGGCCTAAATTTTAGTGGGGTCTTTTTGCTATTGAGTCTGTTTCTCTCTAGCTTTCACAATGGTCTTATTTCTTCCCTTTGGGACAGTGTAAAGTAATTATATCTCTTCCACATAACATTCTTCAACTAATTTCGAGACCGTGATCAGCCAGTGCCCACTGGTTTGTCCCTTCCCCAGGCTTTCAACGTCTCTGGTTCCTTCAGAGTCCTTTCTATGGCTTCAGTTCGGATAGCCTCTATGTGTTTTGGTCAGTCTTTTCTAGATACCGTCACTGGTTTTTGTTTCTGTGGCTCCTGACTTATACTTGGGACATACTATTACTGTGCTCCTCATATTTTATTACAATTATGTAGGCAGCATTATCTTTCTAATTGTAAAAGTTTTAGTGCGTGCTAATATTAGAAAATACAGAGATGTTTAAAGAAGGAACTAAAAGTCACCCTGCATCCTCTGACTCGACATTTTAAAGTATATGTAAGTTGCTATCCTTCCGGGTCCTTCGTAACTAAATACACCTGCCTGGTTGTATTCTGGAGGTCCCCCTATATAATGTGACTTCTCCATCTTTCAGTTACTTGGTCTTCTGTTGCAATAGAACTTTTCTCCAAGGCCATAGGACTGTGTGACCCACTGAGTTCACTATTGGCAGACAGTCCTAAGTCTTTCCAACGTGCTGCTTTTCAACCACATCTCCTCCTTCCTGGGCGTTTCAGTTGTGTTTTCATCTGACCGCAGTACCTTACGCTTACTCCGTGTTCAGTTGTCGCTCTAGCCTTTTAAGGTCTTTTGCGATCTTGACTCTGTCACATAATGTGTTAGTTAACCTCTCATCGTCAGGACATGGACAAAGTTTAATTAAGCATCCTTTCTACACTATTAGGCAAAATATGATCAGAAATGCTGGCCTTTCCTTCCTGATGAAGATTATCCTTCTCTTTCCAGTTGCACCTTCGTCTCGGACAAGCAGACCTTGATGATCGCATCTGCTGCTTTTCCTCTCTTGCCCCGCAGGTCTTAAATGCTTGGAGTAACTTTTTCGCTTCCTTAAACCAACCTTTGCCCATTCCTCTACTTAAACACATCATGAAATCTTTATTTAACTTAAGAAAAATAAATTCACATCTATCATTAGTAATTTCTGCTATTGGCAAATCCCTACATATAAACCAAGTTCTGTAAAATGTAGAGGTAATTGGGGAACATGAAAAGTCAGGATAACATGATGTGATAAAAGCATAAAGGGAAGTATTGACAGAAAATACTAGGGTGATTCCGGTTGCAAAAACATCTGTAGTATTAGTGCAAATGAAGAAAAACACAGCCAGCAGTGAGCAGCCAGGGTCATGTGCTGCTCGCTCTCACCTGTGGGGGAGAATCCTGCATCTTTCATTCACATCATTGGCATCCAGTTACCAGTCTGCTTCCTGATCCTTCATTTTAACCAACATACTGCTGTGTCTTGCCTCTCTGCCTTGTATTGTTGCCCTCCCTGAAAATGTTTCTCTAGAACTCCCCTATTCAGCCATAAAACCTGCCTCAGATGTCACCTCTCCTGTGACGCCGTCCCTATTTCCTCCCCGCCACAGGGTCCATTGCTTCTCATTCCTCCACCTCTGTTGACTCTTGACTTCCACTTTGGACATACTGCTTTTATTGAGCTCCCAACACATTACTGCAATTACTTATTCAAAATCGAACTTTCTAGTGATGAAAGTTCTAGTGTGTGCTAGTATTAGAAAGTACAGAGAAGTTTAAAGGAGCTAAAAATCATCTTTCATCCTTTGAGTCAACAATATATATATATAAGTTTATATCTTTTTTACTTAAGATTTCCCTTTTTAAGTATTATTTTCAGTCGAAGTATATGGTAATGCACAATATGATTTACCCTACTTAATCATTGCTCTATTTTTGAAATTAAAATTTTGACTTTTAGAAAGAACTGGAAAATAAGTCAACTGAGTATTGCATTACTCAAGTTGTTCCCTTACTCAGAATTTACAGTAGCTCTCCAAATCTTTTAGCATACCGTCCAACTCCTGAAATATAGTGTAAATGGTATTGTGCTTTAGCGTTTGCCATCCACTGTTAAAAATAGATCATCTGCAGTGTAGAAGGTGTAAAGTATTTCTTTCCATGGAAACAAAGAATACAGGAATGGAAGTCTAGACATGTATTTTTTTTCTGAAGCTGAAATTCCATAAAACAAATGAAAGAATTTCAGTTTGAAAATTATCTGTCTTTCTCAGCAAACTTTTAAATATGCTTTCTTAAATTTTATTCCTAAAAGGTGGTTCTTTAAATTATCTTAAAATGTTTTTAACTCTTGCTGAAAAGGAACTTATGAAAGGAAACACATGTAGGTAATCTTAAATTTTTTGTTGCAGAGTTTCACTGATTTCACATTTTCTTTTTTCCTTGAAAATCATTTAGGCTTTATTCATTTATTCAGTATAAAAAACCTTACATCTGAATATTGTTTTTGTTTTAAATTTCCTAAGCACTTCCACATTTTCTCAATTGACTCATCAAAATCTTGAGGTAGATGGAGTAGACGTTATCATTTTTCTTATATGAATAAATTCATGTAAAGAGGTAAAATGAGTTGCCTAATATTATACTGGTAGCCACCAGCAAATCTAGATTCCAGACTTTAATCTGGGCTATCCAAGTTACTGAGCTGCCTGCAAAAGTATCCCAAATAAACATATATTTATTAATCTCCACTTTATCCATTTTATATATAATTTTGATCTGAACACAATAAAATATTTTATTACTTAGGGTCAACATATAACTCCTGTTTAGAGTTTATGTTTCCTGTTAGGAAACAGGATCATGACCTGTTCAGAGCTTGAACTTAACTTCAGAACCAGATGGTCTACAACTAATTGCCCCAAACCTGACCACTTACACAGACATTTGTCTCATTTGGCAGGGAATATGAAATGTTTGATCATTGCTTTTTCTTTCTAAATTCAAGCAGCGACAAACTACCCCAGAATGAATGAGAATAAGTGAGTGAATGAATCATGAATGACTTTAATTTCTAATAGAAACATAAATAGCTAAGCCAAGAAATTTTCCAAGATGTGGAGCTTTTTATGAAGTGACAGGGACCACTTAGAGAATAACATCTCAAAGAACATAGGGTACTACTTAATTTTAAGACAATAATGAATAGCATAGTTTCCAGAAACAAGTATTATTTTATAATAAAAATAGCTTTTATATTATAAAAGAATGTTGAAGAATACTGTACCATAGCCTACTCCCAGCTTTAATGTCTTTGCTTCTTTTAACAGGTACCCAGGTGGATTTAAACAAGTCACAGCTGCGCAGCTTCACCAGCGGGATCCAGTGGCTGTGAGTCTGTTGTGTTTATTATTATTTTCATCGGTGGGCAGACGATTCCGACACTGCTTTTTCAGTTATTTTCCTCTTCTAATGTAGCTAGCGTTCAAGGCTCTAAACCTTCACTTTCCCGGTACTACCCAGCCGTGATCAGTATTATTTCATTATCATTCAGTTCTACGTATTTTAAAATTACTCTTTAGTATGTTTTGCATTTAGTGAAAGAATTTTGATGCTTTTAAAAAAATTATTTATGTATTTTAGAGAGGGGAAGGGAGGGAGAAAGAAAGGAAGAGCAACATCAGTGTGTGGTTGCCTCTTGCACACCCCCCACAACCAAGGCTTGTGCCCTGACCAGGAATCGAACCGGTTAACCCACTGAGCCACACCAGTCAGGACTCCAATCTTATATTCTTGATGACTTTTTTTATTCATCTGATTTATTGATTACCCGAAAGAGCTATATTAACATTTCAATTGTGGATTTGTTAATTTTTTTCTTGTAGTTTTCAGTTTGTCTTTGCATGTTTTGAAGATTTAGCATTAGATAAATTTAAGTTTTGAATTATAACCTTCCTAAATGATTGATCAGGGTATGCACTGACCCTCTTTATCATTCATATCTGTTTTACAATAACATACTCAGAAATTCTTCTTAAGAAATATTTGGTAGTTTTATAACTCATGTGTTGTTAAGACTACTACAGGTCAAATATAGTATCATGTTTTGACTGTTAATATGGATTGTTACAACACATTAAAGTTTTAATGTTAAAATGTTTTTAAAATTCGAGCTTATATTTTATTCATGCATGTTCACTGTACACTAGGAGGCAGTATAGTCCAACTTTTTGATGTTAAGAATTTGGCCTCGGGTAATGTAGTAATTGTTTTAAATTTTTTTTATTAGCAAAGAATGAAATGTTTGATGGAGGTTTGCAAAACATTTCAGAGTTAAAACCATTTGAATTATTACCTCCCTAAAAGATCTTATTTTTTAAAAAGTCTTAATTTTGATTGTGTTTTGAAAAAGAGTGGCGCAGTGAGGGAGGGTCAGCTGTCTGAGTCCCACTGCCTCTGTGTCCGGAGCCGCGAGTTTCTGCCAGCAGCCAGTTCGCGAGTCGATACTGCGTCTGTGTGGCTGGGAAGAGAATTTGTTTCGTAATGCATGTGCACTCTTCTGATTATTAGTACCGCCTTGGAATGTTATTTGTAAGATGTATAATTAATAAATGTTAATGATTATTAAGAGGTTATTAAATATTTCAGAATATTATTAATTCTAAACTCATATAAATATATCGATGCAGCCCTTTCCTTCTATCCTTTATCCCTTTGTCATGTAGTTTATTTTCTTTAAGAGCTTTTGTGTCCTTAGATTTTTCTTCTAACACGGTTCCTTTCTTACGTTTCTCTCCCTCTTACAGTTACTTAATAAAGTGATTTTGCGTGACTTAAGTGGCACGTGCCCTGGGTTACCAAACAGCTGAGGAAGGTCTTTAATGTTTGCTAACGTCAACTTGTTTTCTCTTTCTCGCTTTTGGAATTCCTTAAAGCTTATGCCGCAGTCCGTGCAGCTGGAGTCACTTGATTGTATGCACATGTCGCGTCCTGTTGATATTGGGTGTATGTGTTTGTACGTCTGTCTTTTCTCTCCCCTGTCAGCTTGGGACCTTTCCACATTTGTAACTTTTCCTAATTTGACTGTTAAGTTTGCATTTTTTAATAGGGCAGATTTTTAAAATACCAACTTGTTAATTCAAGTACGACTAAATTGTTTAAGAACACGTAAACCAAATGCCATGTAATCTTACTAACAGAATGAAGCTGCTAAGGGGATGCTTTTCAGAGGCTGTACTGACTTCCTCATCCAGAAAAGACGTTGAGTAGTCCTAACATTGTCAGTTTCTACTGAAGTCTTTTTAAAACATTAAACGTTCTAAAGACTGATTCCGAAGTCAGTGCTATCCCATAGAAATCTCTCCCGTGGTGGAAATGTCCATGTCTGTACTGCCAGCTGTGGTACCCACTGGCCACAGGTGGCACCTGAGCATGTGGAAAGTGGCTGTGTGACTGAGGAACTGAGTTTTCTATGGCCTTAATTTTAGTAACACAAATCTATCCTTAAGTAAGTCTTCAGAACATAAAGTATTGGCAGCACTAACCTAGAAAAATAGATGGAAAAGATACATGAGATGTCATTAGCTTGCATGTGTAGAAAGGTTTTGATGAGAAAATAAATGAAACAGGAAATTCTTTCATAGTGAAACCCTGTTCTGACATGTATTGTCTTAGGGCATTTAGCTCTGATACATGTGAAGTCATATTTTTGTAGTGTGAGTCCAGATGATAAAAATCTCTAACACTCCAGACGTCTCTTCAGCAGTTTTGTGAAGGGCTCACCATGCATTTGTATACACCGCAGGCCATTACAAGTGGTGACTCGGTAGGGAGAAGGGTCTTTCTGAGAAGTTAGGGAGGGACACACGGTGGTGTGATTGCGTGGACTGTGTGTCTGCTCGGGGCTCACACTGCCTGGTTGGTTTCGAGTGTGAACACTTACCGCGAAATTGGGCGAGTTCTGTCATCTCGCTAAATCTGTCTTTTCCAGGTGCGAAAGTGAGACCCAGGGGCAGACAGGTAGCACAGGTAATGACTGCACTGACCACTGTACACACAGCGAGTTGTCGGCAAGCGTGAGCCGTCGCCATCACTGCCCAGGTGTGGCCTGTCGAGTCGGTCTCATGACCGTAGGATCGGGCCTAGTTTGGGAGCTGGAAACTGATCTCCCACTTGGAAGACACAGGATTATTAAGGCCTCCCTAGGTTCTGCTCTGTTCACTACCTGGTAGATTATTTGAGCCACAAGTGTTCGCCAAAGCTTAGAGAATTTCTTCTTAGTCTAGCTAGAATTGGTACTCATGTAGGTTATTAATCTCTTCTTTTTTTCGTCGTTCTAAATTAAAATAAACAAATAGAGGCAAAAGAAAATGGGAATGTATAAAGTAATAAAAGTTCCTTTTCCTTTGCTGCCACATATCTACTCGGGTCTCAGTTTCTTTCCCCTCATATTCCTGTTGAGGCTTAGCCCACTTGTTTTCGTCACTGTCGCTAATTGTGTCTGCCTCCTCTATGCCACATGACACTTCTATTTTACTGGGTCCTGTATATATGTTTTCCAGATTGTGAAACTGGCGATTTATGGCATGCTCCCCAAAAACCTGCACAGAAGGACCATGATGCAGAGGCTGCATCTTTTCCCGGATGAGGTGAGCCAGTGGTCATGGCCCTTTTCCTACATCTTCAGTTAAACACTTTCTCACCTTTTAAAATAATTGCCACACCTATTTTCAATAAAGTGAGCTACTATTGGACTAAAGGTTACAAGTCTGTTCATTTCTGTTTTTTCATTTTAATGAAATTTACTGCTTTTTCTGAACAAGAAACTGTAATCAGAGCTCCTGTTAAATTGGGGGTACACATTAATGATGTTATCAACTATAAAAAAAAGTATGCATTTAGTTTCCATCATATTGACCCGTAGTAAAAATTCTATGAATGATGGATTAATAACTTAGGTTTGGTTGCTAATTAGGTCCCATGATTTACCTTTAGGATACAATGTCCCTACTGAAAAGTGTTCATCTAAAAAGTACTTGGAAGAAAGTACAAACGTTTGTATTTATTACTATTATACTGTTTTGGGTGTTTAGCTTTTCTCTTTAGTACCATATAATGTAACCCTAGAAATTCTATAATAGAATAGTTGATTCCAGGTTCTGGAATTAGACTGTCTGGATTAAAATCCATGCCCCCCCGTCCACTGATTTCATGGCCAAGGACTAGTTACTCATTATCTCTCTTCTCATCTTCGACATGGGTGCAGTGACAGTACCCATGCATCAGGCTGTTGTAAGGGTTAAATGAGACAGCGTTTACAGAGCGCTTACGTCAGGGCCTGGCACGGGAAGTGCTGGTTGCTGTCATTACCGTGGTTATGATTATTGTCCTCACAGTTCCTGCTGGAGGAGTAATGTGGAAATTCATTCCAAAACGTGAAGTCATACCCACGGTCGAAGCCACTTGTGTGCTCTGCTGTTAGCACGAAGAGCATAACTGAACTGTCTGTGCTTTTATCAGAATGGTTAATTTATTACCTTTGCTTTGTGTGAGTAAGTAAAATGATTTCCACAGCTCACTTTCCCTGGAGGGGCCAAGTACAGGAGCAGTGTCATCAAAGTGTAAATGGCCTTCATGAAATCACCAGAATTTAAGAACTTCTGTTTCTGATTATCTTTTATAAACCATAGTTTCTAAAACACACACAGTGTTTATCCCAGTTTTAAGGTCGTCGGGTTTCAGTATAGATGTTTTAAGTGTTCATGGTAGTTTAGTTGAACAGCAAATTACTTAAATAATTTCAGACTGTAAAATAAATGAGCCCATTTTCCCAAGAATGGACTGTTAAATATTCAAAAGCTTGACAACACTTTTTATTGTCGCACCATTGGGAAATAGGCCCTGGCGCATCGCTGTGGAAGTTCACAGTGGTGCAACCCGTAAGGAATCTGGCAATTAGGAGACATTCGCAGAATACATACATAGAGGTTCCTCCTTGATCCAGCAGTCTCACTTACAGCGATGTAGTCAGCAAATATACAAGATTGTGGGTTTTATGTTACTTATTATAATAAATAGAAATAAATGTTTATTCATAGAAAACTGGATAAAAAGATAGGCATTCAGTTGAGTTTTATGCAGTTACAAAAACAGAATGACAAATATCGCTGTGACTTGTAAGTAATTTTTTTTTCAGGATGTATTGATAAGTGAAAAAAAGCACGGTGACAAGGAGTGTAGATAGCATGCCACCTTTTGTATGCATGTTCATACATATGTTCACACACATGTAGCATATCTGCTTCCTTATGCATAAGGAAGTACAGGAAGAATAGATGAGGAAAGGAAGTTGGCTACTTACTGGGTCATGGGCACAAAGTGGGAGGGAATGGGGAGAGAATGAAATGTTTTGGAAAACACCTTTTAGGGGTTTTTTTTTACTTTAACTTTTTTATTTTAAGATTTTATGTATTCATAAAATAAAATGACAGCATGAACAGACGTTAGCCCAACAGTGCCTGGATCTTGTTTTCTAAGTGCCGTTCCCTGGTGAAAGGAACCTGGTTCTGCTTAGGAGAATGATTGATTCCGGCTCCGACGCAGAAAAGTGCCGACACTGTTACAGAACATACTTACGCAAACAGTAAAATGGTAACAAAGTTGTTAGGCAGTGCTCAGACACCAATGGAGAAGTGTCAAAAGAACATGGGAGGCAGCTGGACGTGATGCCCACCGACCACATATGGGACTGTGTTAGCCTTAAAATGAACAGTCATAATAATGGACTGTGTTGGATAGAAAATAAAAATCTTTGAGCCCACAATAATGGTCTAAAAATTGTTTTTTAACTTGTTATAGTTTGTCGTCTTCTCTCGAGAAAAGGAAAAGCTGTTCTCTAGAGAAGAATGTCATCTAAAAATGTAGGAATAATACCGAATTAGAAAAGTGCCCATATAAGCATTCCTCCGGTCATCAGGTAAAAGATTATTGTTTTATAGACCAGCACATTCATGGTTTCAAAACATCATGCCACCGAGTACGTACTATTGGGAAGAGAAAAGATGCTTCTCCATTAAAGATACCTGGTAGGCAGACACGAACCGTAAGCAGGACACCAAACGCACCGTCAGTGTGGGACAGACTGGCTTCGTGTTTTCCCTGGGGTGCGGAATGCAAGCGTGTCGCCCCAGAAAGAGTGGACCCAGTATGTACATTCATCAGACGAGGAATCGTGAGAGTGAGCCAGGTGGTGCCTTTGTGTAGTAGGAAGGAGTGGAATAAATTAAACAATATTTTTTTAAAAAACAGAGTGACTTAATAGTTCTCAGAATTGAAGATTCTAATTTATCATGTGAAATACAAAGTTTGTCAAGATTAAAATATAAAGTGTATTACGGTACAGAGATTTCTTATATCGTTGATCTAATGTACTTTTTAGGGATTTTTTCAAAGTTTGTTTCCCTCATTTTATAAATATTTCTTTATTATTTTTAATACTTAGTATTACTAATTTAGTACTAAGGAATGTGTTTAAGAAAACTAAGCCTCGATTTGTATTTGACCCAGAGTATACCAGAGGACATTCTCCAGAATTTGGTGGAAGAGCTGCCACAACCGCGAAAGGTGCCCAAGCGGCTGGACGAGTACACGCAAGAGGAAGTGGCGGCTTTCCCCAGGCTGTGGACTCCGTGAGTCGTTTTCTTCCTGTCTTTGTTTTTAGGTGTTTGCTTTTGGAAGCTGGGTTTAGCCTCCCCTCTTTCCTTAAATGATGAGGCCCTTGAGGTGGAAAGATTGGATTCTTTTTGACTCCCTTGGACGCCCTGCAGCTTCTACCTGCAGGTAAACTCTGGGTGTTGATGGTTGAACCAGACGTCTCTAAGTCCTGAGGCCTTGCGGGGTGAGTGCAGGGGTGTTCATGGGTACCTCTAATGGTCAGATACGTTGCTTGGGGTGGCATTACTTGAATTAATTGCAATCTCATGGAATGATGAATAAATTGTCATTACCTAAGACAAAGTGAATTGCCATTTTCCAGGTGGTTTCACTAAGCCAAGAATATTGTGTAATGAAAAGGCATTAATTCTGGATACTTACGGCCTTTATCCAAACTGAAAAAACACGCCACTTTTTCCTCTGTGCAGTTCCCTCTACCTGAGGTCTGGGAAGCTGCTTAGCTTGGACATACTGTCTCTCATCTAATTGTTATTAATTCTTTGCCTGGCCTACCAGGTCCTCCGGGACCTGGCTTCTCCCTGTCTCTTCAGCTGAAATTCTTCCACTGCACTGCACAGTTCAAACAATAGCAGACCATTTAAGATTGGCAGTCTTTTTATGCAATTTAATTCTTCCTTGCCCTTGCTCTGCTATTACTTCTGCATAAAATAAGTCCCTCATCGTATCATCTGGGACAGCTCTTACTCATTCTTTAGACTAGATCAGGTGTCATCTCCTTTAAGAAGTCTTGCCTAAATATCAGGGCCAGGCTCAGTGCCCAGCGCCTTCTGCTACGGCGGGACACTGTCGTCACCACAGTCGGCTCTTCAAGAGCAAAGCTGCGTCGAGGTCACCGCTGTGCCCCCAGTACACAGACCAGCGCTTCACGTGGCAGAGTGTTTACAGAGTGGGCCCCATCTGGAGAGAGCCACACGTCCTCATGGCCTGACCTGCGCAAGACGGCGAACCTTCAGATAGGTGCTGCCCCGGTTCTGCGCAAGTCCTCTCCCTCAGATAGGTTCGAGAAAGTCTGAGCCTCCCCAGGATCAGCTCGTGTCCAGGAATCTAACCACTGACTCTTATTATTGCACACACACACACACACACACATCTTCAGACTCTGTCCACACACAAGTATTTAGGGTATTGTGTTTCAGTCATTCTGATTTTGCTGACTTGTGTCAAGGTTCTCCTTTACTAAATCTGCAAGTGATGAGCGAAATAATACTACCAATGATCCCTTGCTGAGCACCTCCCGGTTGCCCAGTGCTGTGCTAGTGGTTTCTATGACCGTATCTAGTTCTCGCTACAGGACCATAAGATAAGTGTGTTATTCCTATTTTCAAGAGTAAGCCAAGGATCAGCACGTTTGTAGTACAGCCTTTGAACCTGTCTGATTGCAAAGCCTGTGTTCTTTTCACAGAAATTACCATTAAATTCGGTTTCCTTTATTTGGTTCTAGCTCCCAATTAGCTTAGGTCATGGTCCCCACCCCACTGTTGGAGTACCTCTTGTATCTTACATAAATGTTCTTATGGGTAAGTCATGTGTAGTTCTCAAATAGTCTGCTTTAATAAGTTATATCCTAAAAATGTATGCTAAGCAGTTCCTGAAGGTTTGGTAGGTTACTGTGCTCTACAGAGTTCTGTAAATCTAAGTACCGCATTTTTCAGACTATATGACGCACCGGAACATAAGACGCACCTAGGTTTTAGAGGAAGAAAATAGGGGGAAAAATTTTTGAAGCAAAAAAATGTGGTCCTGCTCCTGCCTCCTGTGACCCCGCTCCCCCCCCCCCACCCAGCCAGGCACGCTACATTCGGACTATATGACACACCCCTATTTTCCTCCCAAATTGGAGGGGGGGGTGCATCTTATAGTCCGAAAAATACGGACTATATGTCATACCTGATTGTCTAACATCATCGTAAATGAGTTTATATGCCTGACCAAAGGGATGTGGTCCTTTTTTATAAACTAGAAATACCAAAGATATTACTTAATCTGATACATTATCAAACACATTATGCACCTAGAGTTATAGATTATGGATATTCTAAAGTATATTATAAATCAGTTACACCAGGCAGTATAGTAATATAATAACCATCCCCAGCAACCATTTGACTAAGGGATTCCTCTTCATTTAAAACTGATTAGGAAGGTGACTGAGTATCTTTATAATATGAATGGAATTAGAAAAGGCTTTTCTATAATTATTTTTAAATAGACTTCTAGTAAACTTAGAGCATTTCATGTATTTTTTTAATTTATTTTTTTAGATTTTATTTTTAGACAGGGGAAGAGAGGGAGAGAGACATCAGTGTGTGGCTGCCTCTCACACGCCCCCTACTGGGGACCTGGCCCGCAACCCCTTTCCTCACAAGTAGCCACACAACATACAGTGCGAGGCAGACGTAGGTTCACAGTTGTGAGTACGTGAAACACAGAACTTATACTTGTGTTATTATTTATTACATTATTTTCCATACAAGCAACTGTAAACCTACTTTCTCCCCAGCCTGTAAACTTGTGTTCCCAAAATCATAAGGTGTGTACACACTTGTTGAAATTTGAGGATATAACATGATATAGGTGTGCTAGTTTTTAATACATAAATCATTTAACATTTTATTGTTCTGCACATTCGCACTAATATCAAGTCTAGTTAGTTTTTTTATTGCCATGGAACATGTGTAACAAGGAAAAAGTAGGCATTTTTGGATGAACCAGAAGTCTGTTATCCAAGAAACAGATGATCTGTTAGTTCAGGACTACATGATAGAACTTTCTGCAGCGATGCAGAAGCTCTGTCTCAGTCTAATGAGTAGCTCTCGGCCACATTTGGCTCTTGAGTACTTGAGGAACTGAATATTTAATTATATACACTTTTATAAAGTTAAATTTCAGTAGCCTCGTGTGGCTAGTGACGACCTTAATGGACTGTGCCATTTTAGTTGTTTGCAGTGTCATAAAGTTTTAGTACTAAATATTATAAACGTTAGAATTAAAATATTTGAAGTACCATGTAATGCAGTCCATTAAAAATAGGATTTCTTATTACCGGTATATTTGCTTTCAGGAGAAGAAAAATTCTCCTTTTGAAGAAGCAATTTACTTAAAATATGCTTTTGTTCCACCCAAAATAGCTAAGCCAAGATATACCTTTCTTTTGAATGTAGTAACTGGAATGTGTCCGGGAGAGACCTGGTGGGGAATCTGCAGAGACTTGCCTGAAACAGATGCACCTGGGTTGCCCCACAAATGAACAGACACAAAAATAGCTTGCTTTGGTTTTTGTTTCCCTAGCAATTAAACTTGAATGTGTTTATAATATAGAAGTGTACATTTTGTCAGTGGAACTGTCATTGGCTTTTTGTTAAATATTAGTTTTTCTATTAGACACAAAAAGCTTCCGAGCAACTGTAGCAATTGTCAAACTAAGCCATGGACCCAGTTGGTGACTGACAAAATTGTTTTAATCTTAATTAAAAGCAATTGTTGTTGGAATTTTTTTTAATTATTTTAAACTACTCACAAAAGGTGTATTCTCTCAGGCCTAACTTTTCAACATACATGAGATGTTATTTTTATGCCAGTTGTTTAGTCATTTTCAAAATGATGGTTGACAAGAAGGAAAAGCTGATATTTTTATGAGAGAACTATAAATATATTTTATAACTAGAAACCATTTTCTCCTATGAGACCTACTGCCTGTAGAGAGAAAGGAACGGGGCCGGGTGGGGCGGGGCGGGGGGGGGGGGCATTAAAGTGAGAACATCGATGGGGTTGCCTTTTGCATGCGCCCTGACTAGGGATAGAACCCACAAACTTGGTATGTGCCTGAGGCTCAAACTTGCCACTTTTTGGTGTATGGGACGGTGCTTCAACCAACTGTGCCACTTAGCCAGGGAGTGACCTCACTTCTTATATTAATGGATATACTTGGTATGTCAGTAGTTTTTTTTTTTACATCTCATGGATATATAAATTGTGTTATCGTATGTTATGAAGTTACATTTTGGGTTTCTTGCTGGTACAAAGTAGATGTGTGTTTGCCATGTGTAAGTGATTGTAGGGTAGACACTTAGAACTTACTTCTTAAAGAAAACAATAGCACTGTCCTTTCTTCACAGTTCATTTGTCTGCAATTATAGCTTTCAAATGGTTAACTTACTTTATTACTGTCAGTAATTATTTCCATAGTCATTGCAGTTCTGCCAACACATTACAAAACCACAGTAATCATCGAAATTATAATGCTGGCACTGTATTGGAAACTTTGCATTGTGTAGGTTAAAAATAAAACTTGGAACATTTTAAGCTCTTTGTTTTCATTTTTTAAAAATTCTGTAGAAGAGCTTTTCTTAGTAAAAGACTAGGTGTGTGGGAATTTTCAACTTGAATTGCTTCACATTAGCCCCAGTGACAAAACCAAAAAAGAAATGGATTTTTATGTCTCGGTTTTTAAATCAGTAATGTTTTATTTTAAGCAAAACCATCACTTTTGTAGAGAAACTAAATGTAGAAAGTTTCGGGGCATCAATAAACACTTGAAAAGGGATGTTTATCATGAAAACCCTTGTTCCTATAGGGTGTGAACTGCTTACTGTGGAACGTGCCCTCGAGGGAGCAAGGGTGGGAAGGATGAAAGGGAGGAGGCTTGAAGACCACCACCACCATCTGGGAACTCTTTTCTGAAAGTAGGATTAGGGGCACAGGTGGTAAACAAGGCCTGCGGGTCTGCCCTCCACCTTGTTTTATCCGGCCCCTGCGCCTTGCTTTTACCCAACGGCAGTACTGAGCTCCTTGCTCCTCGTTAAGGAGTAGTTACATTTGTACATTCCTAAAATTATATTTGGCCCTTTGAAAGCAACCGCGAGGCTGATGTGGCCCCTAGTGAAAATGAGTTTGACATCCCTGGTATAGGGGATTTCATAGGTAATCCAGGCAGCTGTGTCAAAAGAAAAGAGGGTTCCAGATGCCCGAGCCTTAGCACTGGAAAGGGGACTTGGCGAGCATCCTGGCCAGCCCGGAGCTCTAGAAGACAGCAAGGATTTAAGCCTAGTGCATGTCCTGTGATACAAAAGCTATTAATCCTAAAAAGATGCCCAGTTTTAGCTAAATTCATAACCAGAAAAAACTTTTTGTTTATGCCTTTATAAAATGTGCTTCAGATTAAAAGACTTAATTAAAGACATTGGAGAAGGATTTTACCTTTTCAAAACCCGTGAGGAGCTAGGATCAAGACATCTTCAAGATTTTCCATAATTTCATGTTAGTCTAGTCATGTGGCATTTTCCTACAAGATTTAACTTGATTTGCTGCTCTTCAGAGTCAGAAATTATTAGCTGGACTTGGGGAGCAAAGTTACATTCCAACTTTCCCATTCATTTTAACCAGCTCAGCATTGGCTTAAACCATATACCTCAGTATTTCCAGTGCAGAATTTTGCTCAAATTAGGCATTCTGAATGGTTCTGAACTGTGCTGTTGGATATGAACAGATTAGAACTAGTTACAATAAAAAGCAGTCTCTAGTTAAATGACCAAAACCAAATCATTTATAGCCCTAACCGACAGGATTTAGGACTTTAATACGATAATTAAATGTAAAGATTCTATTTTAATTGAAGAAACAACAGTATGATTTAAACACATTTTTAACCATCTTGTGAACTTTGTTTGTTTGTTTCTTTGTTTTTAAAGTGCTGTTGAACTTTTTCTGATCAGGCCGGTGGCGCAGGGCCAGGGAAAGGAGTGTACAGGCGCCGTTTCTCTGTTACCCTCACTGTTACCCGGAAGGCCTTTAGTTCAAGGCCTGTGTGATGTCTCCGGGATCCCTGCAGTGCCTGATCCTGGATGCATTCATCCACACAATGGAAGTGACTTGAAAGCCAAACTGACCTTTCGCTGTTTGTGAGATTACTCCCCTGTCCAAATTTTCCTGTAGACTTAACTGCTTGGTCGTAGTAACCATTATACTGAGAAATACTGTTTTACAAATGAAAAGACGTAAGACCTAAGGGAGAATAAAATATTTTTGAGATTTATTTCACTTCAGTTATACCCCTTTTCATGGACTTGCAACTGAAATTCGGATGCTTTTTTCCTTAGGAAATAGACTGACTTAATGGGGCAAATAATACCGTGTGTCTAATTAAATGGTGACACACACCGTGTGTTTTGTGGCTTTGTGTGTCGTTGTGTTCACAAACCAGATGGGTTTCTCTCCATTTCACGACAAAAACTGAAGTCTGCTAGAAGATTTCTCCTGAAGTCAAGGTGTGTTTTCGTGGAAATGTCCCGATTTCAAGGCAGCATTCGTGTGTTGGCCTCCGTTGTTTCCATGTTCTAATTGGAGTTCTGCATCTTTGAGATGGTCTTGCTTGTTTCACGTTAACGAGAGGCAGGCAGCACTTTGCAAATGTCTCTCAGAGGTTTCCTGAGGTGATTTCAGAAGACACTTATTATTTACAAATATATGAAGCTTATATAACACTTTTATTTAAAAACTTCATAATTTATTTGTAATGAAATAGTGACAAAGAATTAAAGCATTTATAGACTATAAATTAACCCATCATTTCTCTGACAAAAGATTAAGCCATTTCATTAAAGTTTCAAATAACAATTAATCATCCATAATGTAAAACCCAACACACTAGATGCCAGGTTCCTTGCTTTTGAAAATTATTTATAAAGAGATGAGGTAGATGTAAACACAAAACAGGATGGCAGCGGGGTCTGAGAATGCAGTCCTGATGAGTAAGTTAGTGTTGCCAGGTCCGGACTGGCAGCGTGTAAAGAACCCGAATACACTGACAGTTACTCAGTTACTGAAGCTCCACGGACTACAGCTTCATCTTTCTCTGATGACAGATGCCAAAGGAATTTCAGTATCCGGTACACATTATCGTAGTTAAAAATTACATATTGTTGTATTAGAAGAGCATAAAGCTACCTGTTAATAACATCCTCCAGAGGGTAAAGAGCCAGGAAGGATACATATCGTACGGAATCATCTTTGGCCAAGGAGGGCGTTGGTGACCTTCCGTTAGACACAGCACAGTTTAGGAGTTTCTTACAGAAGGTGCCTGTTAGCTTCTTCAGCGTCTCAGATGGTCCTCTCCTCTGCCATGTGAACAGCTCTGTGGGGGCTCGGGAGAACCCTCGCTAGTCAGTCTGTGGTCTGCAGACCAACCGTGTTGCACTGTGTGGGGGCAGGTGGGAAATGCGGAATCACGAGCCCCTCTACACTCCTGGAATCAGAATCTGCGTTTTCACAAGAGCACGAGTGATTTGCACGCACCCCAAAGACTGGGGAGCACCCAGGAAGGTAGCCCTCCCCTCCCCTTCTACCATCTTGGATTTCCTGTTAGTGGAAGGGAGTAAGCAATACAACACATCGGATGTATGCCTGCTCTCCTTTGTGTGGGTACAGAGAAAGAGATGCAGATTTCATGCAGAAACCTCACTTTTTCTCCCAGGGCCACCTCCTAAAGCCACGTAATAGTAATCGTTAGCAATGTGAGTTGATGTTTCTAGCTCAGCCAATATCTAAAGTATCTAGTCACTCCGCCATGATATTCCTGTGCCCCTCCCCGGAAGCAAATTAACCATCTGCAGAAGATCCTGATTGTTTATCAGGAAGAGGAAAGGATGAGTCTATAAACAAGGGATATTTTCAAGGAAGTCACTATACCGTAGTGACAAATATCTTAAGCATCCATTATGTGCTGGGCACTGCTAATCATAGGAAGTGTGAGGTCAGTGACACTGGGATCCTGCCTTCAGAGGAAGTGGCAGCTAATAGGACTCACATAGAAAGAAACGGTGCTCACAAGCGCTGGCAGAGTTACCCGGCCCCGTGAGCTTCCTTTGTCAGCTGTACAGTGGACTTGATAACAATGTCTTTTTCACGATGTCGTGAGGAAGATAAAATGAGATGGTGCTCGTGACGCAGTTACAGTTCACGGCATCCAATAGGCACTGAGCACGTGTCATTTCCGTAAGCAAGGGCAAGTGTAATTTCAGGAACACTGGCTGCGGCATGCACCAAGTCCTCTGGCCGTCTCGGGGACAGGAGCCCGGCCGGAGTCAGGCCGGAGGGCTGGGGCGGGCTTCCCAGGAGACCCGAGCCCTGAGGTGGATACTGAAAGATGAGCCAAGTCCATTTGAACAGATAAAAGGTGAAATATTCCAAACAAAGGAAATCTCAAATATCCAAATCAAGAGGCGTGCACGTTTTTTCTTGGGCAATATAGCAAGTGGAATAATGGGACTAGAATGGAGAGAGACAAGGTGTAGAAAGAATGACTCAGGAAGGTTAGCTGGGACCCTGTCGTTGCAGGGTTAGGTATTGAATTCCAAGGTGTTTGAACTTCGACAGAGCAGTGCCAGGCTCTTGAAGACTGTTAAGCAGGGCCCCTTGGTGGAGGTGGACGGAAAACAATCTCCTCAGAGACTCAGATGACGTCCCCTTCTCCTAAACGCCAGACCCTGACTGCCAGCTGTGTGCCATGTCCGGATTTCATCATACTCAAAACCAAGATTCTTCTCTTCTGAATCTGTCCTGCCCGTGTTCCCTGTCCTGCAAGATTAAACAGCATCGCCACTCGCAGAGTCCTTCCAGCTGAAAATGAGCAGGCACCCTTGCATTTTCACTTTCCAGGGGCTCCCTCCTGCATCACCGCCCTGGCCCTGGCCCTGGCCCTCTCTCTCCCAGCACGCTGCTGGGCTGCTTCGTGAATGCTGAACCTGTTTGTCTTACTTGTCTCTGCTGTAGGCGCGACCCAGGTCTCAGCTCCCTCCTCTTCTCTTTCTCCAAAAGGTCTTGAAACAAACTTGGGCTTCATTAGGCCCCTCTTGCCTTCAGGTCTACGTTCCTTACACATTATACCCTCACACACTTTTCCAGTTTTACTTCTAAATTCCCTTAAAAGGTGCTTTTGCCAGCTCGCTGTTACTCAGTAAATTAACCTTTGTTGTGGAAACAACTAGATTGTGACTAAGCACATTAAATTTATGGCGTTGGAGGTGCAGAGGCTCTTGTTCCGACATCAGTGTGCAGGGCTTCTTTCAGTGGCATTGCTCGCCATTCTGTGAACCTGCCGGACGCGAGAATAAATGGTTCCCAGTCTGTGCTGGTGGCTGGCCGCTTCGCCTGCACTGAGCCACATGCCAGAGATCGAAAGGGTGCACGTCGGAGCCACTTCCGCTGTCATATCAGACTGCCGTGTCCCAAACTTTGGGTGCAGTTTTTATGTTCCCAAAGAGATTTCAAGAACAGTGACAGACTTCTGCAGTGTCTCTTCTTGTTCTACAACGGCTGATACGGGGGAGCGCATTTGGCTTGTTTCCCAGATCAGCGCCTGGGTTCCTGAAAGTTAAATGATAACTTTAAGTTGTAATGCAGTCATTTGCTCAGCCACGAGACTGTGGGTCTTCATAGCTGGGCTGCCTGGTGTCTTGTGATGAGTGTTTTGTTTGAGAAAACACTGTAAATGTAGAAGGGAGCTAGATAAGCTGTTCCAGGGCAAACAGAGTTCACATACTTTTTATCAGAACTCAGACTGTCAAATATTTTTACAGCTCTTTCAAAAATATCTAGTTTACTTGTTACTAACTTCCTTCTGAAAATTCCATAGTAGCACAACACCTACAAATACACTATGTAAAAGATTACAGGACACTATAGTTTTTTTGTATTTTATAATTTCCTTTATTGTTATGATTAAACATTTCCCTGAAAATGTTCTTTGTTTCAACTTACTAATAGAAGCAGCTTTCAGGTATGATTAATGCTATAAATATATAAATGAGGAAAAGACCAGTTATATGTGTATCATTAAATTATCAGAGTTGCTGTTCATATATTTATTTTGTATATGGGTCATCATTTAAATTTAATTTAGCATATGTTAATAAAATAGGGAAATTACATATTCAAAATTTACCTTTATTAGGTAAATCCATATCTTAATAGGGATTTTAAAGATCTCAATAATCCTTTCTACGAAAAAGACTTTATAAAAAAATACTCTAAAATAGAACACAGAATCCAAGTTTGTAAGTTACAAAGTCACTCATGCATAGGTACAAAGTGGCTTATATTTATACTCTCAAAGAACTTGAGGATCGACACTTAACCATCTACTTTGTAAGGATTTGGCTTTAGTGCTTTGCACCAAAAATTTAGATACAGTGTTTGTGGATATTTCTTGATGAACAGTTACTGTAATGTTAAGTCAGAAAAACAATCTTCCTTCATCAGGCAAGTGAAAGTGAAATAGGATTCATGAAAAGATGTATTGCTTTTTGCCTTTCAGGCCTGAAGATTTCCGGCTGTAGGGGAATGAAAATTGCAGAAGATCACAATGAGGGGATTGAAACTTCCTCCTGCTAAGCTGCTAACCCATGGGCCGCGTGAAACATTGCTGCATTGAACGGGAAACTCCTTATGGGCGCTGCAAGTTGGTGGAGAGAGGTCGGGAAGGGATCTTCCTTCAGCAGGAACTTGAAGTACATTATTTTGTGGTTTTGCTTTATCATGTAATTGGATTTGAATGTTATCAATGGTGATAAGAATAAAATCGCGTACTTGGCTAGCTGTTGTGTTTCATTCCCCAAAGAACAAGCCCTGGGTAGCACTGCGGTGAAAGTTGCCAACAACCGCCTGTCCGTGCACATTTGCTCAGGTTCCCAGTCATGCCTCCTGCCAACTGGGAACACAGCCCACCTTCAGTTCCCTTTCAGTCACTATTTTATCTGACCTCCCATCCACCTAAATTCAGCCCTCCAGCTCAGCAGGGTGAGGTGTGACCTAAGGTATTTACACACTGCGGTCCTCTTCGCATCTAGCCTCTCGGTCTCCACGACACCAAGATAACAAAATGATGCCTAGCTACTCCCTAGAACTCTCACCACCCCGCGGGGGTGCTGTTTGCAGACCCCTGTGCCATGTCTCCATGCCTCTCCGTATCTCCATAGGCTCCTACTCACCTCTGCGCTGGGCACTTAGGTTGGGCTGTTGGAATAAGCTAGCAGAATCTCTTCTCTGGAAATCAGATGCTGAGCCACTTGTATTTGCCCATTTTTATGATAATTTTTTTCCCTCTCTTCTTGCCCTAGGCAG
This sequence comes from Desmodus rotundus, assembly GCF_022682495.2. NCBI lineage: Eukaryota > Metazoa > Chordata > Mammalia > Chiroptera > Phyllostomidae > Desmodus > Desmodus rotundus. The sequence continues at coordinate 13,296,817 of NC_071394.1, forward strand.
TCAAGGGGTAGATTTCAGACTGCCTTTCCCATTCATTCAGCAAACATTGAATGCCTGCCTGTTGTCTGCCAGGCACAGCGCTAGGCGTTGGGAAAATAGAAATTTCACATCTTCCCCTGACACAGCCCCAGCAAAGAGCGTACAGGCTGTTGAGGGTGGAAAGGAGCTCTAGATGGACTTGTAAATATGTGTACCTGAGTGTCAGAGGTGCCGCTGTAACGACGTGTGGCCTGTGATGTATGTCACAGTAACTGGCATTAAATATGATGTATTGCCAGCAACCACCTGCTCGTGTGCCAGGTACAACTGCTTTACATAAATTAACTCATTTAATCCATACATGTGTATAATGTTACCCTCCCCTTTTAAAGACAGGCACACTGAGGCAGCAATATGACTTGGGCAAGGTCACAGAACTGATGAGTGGTGAATTCAGGATTTGAATTCAGGCTGACTGGCTCAAAAGCCGATGGACTTAGCCACTGCTAGATGAGAAAAAGTGTGTATTTATGTTTACATATCACAAATTCTGTAATAAAGCAAGCATAACCCGGCACAGGTCAACAGCTGCTATTCACAATGAAGTGGCAGATTTAAACCGTTGGACCGAAAAGCAGCTCCACCCCTAATGTGTGATGCGGTCATCTTCAATGTGAGCCAATATGTAATAAGCCCCCAGCTCCTGAGGCAGCAGCTTTAATCAGGAGGAATTTGTTTTGTCTCCTGTATCCTAAGCACCTCAAACAATGTCTGGCATGCATTTCTTGGTTGAGAAATGCTCACAGAAGAAAGTCCTTGTTTATAACAACTGCAGGATTGGAAGCGGTGAGCTCATTAAAAAGTGTGCCCTAGAGAATATTGAGCCCAGTCGTCATAACATTAAATACCCAGTCAGAATATTGAGGCTAGTCACCGTCAACCTCACTCGCCGTGCGGGGAAGGGACTGCCAGATCCTGCAGAGTCATGGAAACCTAAGTAGGGGCCATCTGTTGGTAGGCTGAATTGCTCCTCCTGGCTGTTAGGAGCTAACTGCATTTCACATTCAGAGAGAACCTGAGCAAACAGACTTGCACCAAATGAGTGGCCCATTTGCCGTGGCTTGAATGTTGAATGGCCTGACCTACACCTGTCCTCAGAGACCACAACCCCAAGTGGCCCAGCAAAATCACAACTCTGTGTATGGGACCCAGCAACCTGACGGGGAGAAGGACAGCCTGGATCAATGGGATCACAGCTCCTATCAAAGTAAAATGAACAGAAGAGAATTTTAAAAAGTAAAAACTTAATGCAGAAAAAGAAGGAAACCCTAATTATTTCAGGAATCAGGTGGGAAGGAAAAGCAAACTTTTATGTGTGTGTGTGTGTACACACACACAGTTGCTATGTGTGTCTGTAATGTGAAGAGTAGTGCACATAAACAAGGAATTAAGTCACTGAAACCAGAATGGCATATGTTCACACGCAGTTCTCCCCCAGGTGCCTGTGCGCTGCGCTATTGGGTAACACCAGGTAAATGTGAAAACCATGCAGCTGAGCAGAAACAATGACCTGTGGGAGAATAATAGGAAACACCTTCTCCCCATTTTACCCACGCGCATTGCTTGCTGTAGTTAGTAAAACCCAAGGAAATGCCCCGATTATAAGTAGCAAAGGAAAAAAGGAAAAGCCTGAGGTCCTGCAAAGTTTTGAAATAAGAAAATGTGCTACTGCAATCTCCAGTCGGCCTTAAGTAATCACATTGATGAACGGAGGAGACAACACTAAAAATGGAGAAACTGAGCTTCATTTCAGCTTCCCAATAATCACCTGCTTTCCGGGGAACTGAGAGCTGGAAAGCACTCATTTGCAGTGGGCTTGAGAGAACTACAAACTTCATGCACCAGGAGAGCGTTTTTGTGTCATCTGATCTCATTTGGGGCCCTACAAACAGCTTCTTTATGAGAGGGGGCAATTGACAAAATGAAAGTTGGGGTTCTGCTTTAAGCCAGTTCAGAGGAGCGAGAAACAGGACAATAAGCCACAGCCACCTACCCATTTCATTCGAAAAACCATAAACACGTCTACCGAGCAAACTTCACATCTTGTCAAAATAACACTTTATAGAATGTGTCTTTACTATGAATTTATGATGTTTACATTAAAATTGTGGTTTTCTCGTACCACTTACAAGACAGTTCAAAGTTTGAGTTTTCTGCCCCAACTTCATTTCCCCATAGGGGGTGTCAAACTCATTTTCACCGGGGGCCACATCAGCCTCACGGTTGCCTTCAAAGGGCTGAATGTAATTTTAGGACTGTATAAATGTAACTACTCCTTAACTAGGGGCAAGGAGCTCTACATTCGGCCCCTTGAAGGCAACCTCAAGGCTGATGTGGCCCCCGGTGAAAATGAGTTTGACACCTCTGCCATAAGCCCTGTTATTTGGGGAGCACAAATTGTCCCACACAGGGATTATTTCTTTAGGGATGCATATGCCACATTATAGGACAAGTGTACTCACTGTAATTGCTGGCTTGTCACATCCTCCAGCAGAAGTGGCCACAAGAGATACTGTACAAAAGTCTGGTGCTGTCTCCTGGTCATGGCTGGGTCGTAGCAGGGAACCCCTCACTGCAAGTCCTCCCGAACGGGCAGAGTAGCGCTGCCCTCACAGCCTGTTCTCACCTCCAGGTGTGGCGTATCTGCCTGTCCAATCAGGACCTAGCAGGTGGGCCAAGGTAAAGCTGGGTTCTAAAGCAGGTCTTTAAAACCATCCTTTGCCTGGACTGCATTCATTCCCTTTCTTACCCCAATTTCTACTCTAAATTTACAAAGTGGATAGTAAGGTTGGTGAGACTGATAAATAACGTCTTTTGGTTTAGACACAGTGGGCCACTGGGGGCCCAGAGACCAGGGCTGGTGGCCATGAAGCGATGCTGCCATCTTTACAAGGACTGAAGGGCGAATTTTGTTTCACTTTGTAAGGTTTAACCCAAAGGAAGGTTTAAAAAACTATGCATGCATGAAAAAAAGAAATTGAAACAGACTCATAGATACAGAGAACAGACTGATTTGATGACTGACAGAGGAAGGGGGGCTGGGGGACTGGGTGAAAAAGGCAAAGGGATGAAGAAGTACAGACAGGTACTTACAAAATAGTCATGGGGATGCAAGGTACAGCATAGGGATACAGTCAATAAAACTGTGAGAGCTATGCATGGTGCCAGCTGGGTGCTGGGAATATCGGGGGGACACTTTGTAAAGTATATGACAGTATAACTACGAAGCTGTACACCTGAAACCAATACAAAATAATGTTGAAAGTAAGCTGTAATTGAAAAAAGCAAAGTCTCCTGAAAACAAATGCATATAAATTGCAGTTTTTATCATATTCTTAACAGCTCCTCCTTTTTCTTGCTAATTCCTTGCAAGCCAGATCTTGGATGTTGTCTCTCTGCCTGTGCCCCATCTTTTTTCTATGCCGAAGTTGCCTGATTTGTTTTCCTACCTTCTCCTGGAAAAGAGGGTTCATACCACCCTCAGCCAAAAACAACATTAAATGTCCAGGTCTTTCCTGGCTGACAATTTCGCTGTGGAACAGGTAGCAAGTTCTGAGTGTGCAAAGCCTGAGGCCCCAGGGGGGATTCTGCTGCCAGTCTCTACAATGCCCAGTTTGAATTGGACAGAGCCCGACTTCAGGTCTGATCTTTCCAAGACAGTCAGGCTCCATTTCAACTTAAATACAGGCTCTTACAGAGAAATAGTAATTCTCTCTCTCCACCCACCCCCCTCTCTCCCCCTGCCCAAAAATCTAACAGTAATAGCGGAGCGGTTTTGCAGTATGGTTACTGCTCAGGGCTTCACCTTCACAGAATGCAAACTGAGCTCTGCTACCAGGAACGCAGAAGGGCTCTGCACCTGAGGGCCAGCTTTTATTGGGCGGGCTGCCAGGCCACGTTAGGATACAGTTTCCACATGCAAAACCGTGTAAACAGGACCTCTGAAGGAGACACACGTTTGTGTCACTGCCATGTGGTCCACGAGAAGCTCTTTGATTTCAAACAAATCTTTGCTTCAAGGCTTAGCTTCGTGTTCAGGGCCCTCACTTTTTTAATTCCAAAGTTAATACCTATTAAAGGCTTGTAAACAGTGGCTGCTAGAAGACCGGTCTGTTTCCAGCAGAACACCTGTGCTCTCTAGGTGGCTGCAGGGCTCCAGCTTGTCAACCTGCATTAAGTCGTTTAGAATCAACACTGAAATTATGATGCCATTTGGCATCTTCTTCAGCAATCACAAAACTAAAAAGAGTCTTGGAATTTAGAGAAAACTCTGGGTATAAAGCATCTGTCTGTCTTTGACTTTTTGGCAGCTTCACAAAGTTCGAATAAAGTATTTTTATAACTTCTGAGAAAAAGTTATTTTATTATTATGCACTGTTACCAGCACGGTGTGTTTGCAGAGCCAGTAAATCATGGAGAAATGTGCATATGAATATTCTTCAGAAAACTTGATCTGGAAGTCTAACCTGGGAAGCAGTGATTAATAGCCAACTCTCCACTGTATATTAACGAGGGATCAATCAGTCAACTGATATTTATGTTCCAGAAACTATTCTATGGGCTTGATATACATCTGTGAATAAAAGTTCCCCACCACCATGGTGTTCGGTTTCTGGCACAGAGTTCCTCAATCCCTTGGAATTGCCAAAATGATGAGAGCTATAAATATGTCTTTTGTTATGGTAATGAGGTGACTTTGGGAAGGCACCCAAAGATGGGAGCTGGTTGTGGGGGTAGGGGGGCAACCATGTGATTAGAGAGTTGGAACTTGCAGTCCCACCCCGGACCTCTGGAGAGGGGAGAGAGCTGGATGTTGGATCAATCACCCGTGGCTGACGATTTAATCAATCATGCCTCTGTAAAGAAGCCTCCATCAAAACGCAGGAGGATGGGGTGGGGAGAGGTCTGGGTTGGCTGGAGTTCAGTTGACTCGGGCTGGGCTCGGCTGGGCTGGCCTCGAAGCCGCAGTGTGGGTCCCGGTTGGTTCCACCTGTCTCTGGCTATCCTTGGGAGAGCGGCTGCCTGCGGCCCGTGTTCTTGGTAAAAGGCAGAGACAAGAGAGCAAGCCTAACTATGCAAGCGAACTTCACACCTCTCCTTGTGTTGTATGAGCTAATATCCCATAGGCCAATGTAAAGCAGTCAAAGGCTTGGAAGCTTTTGCCACCATGGAGGTGATGAACGGGGGTGGAGGGGAGTGGGTATTTTTGTGACTTCTCCATGACCTGGCTTAAACTCCACACTCCTTAGTGGGGCCTATAGGACCTGCTCAGGGTTTTGTAATCTCACCTCTGCATTCTCATTTCCATCCACTCTTATTGTTGGACTTATCCTTCCAGTCTCTCTTAAACATTGCTGATTCCCAAATAGCTGCGCCCTCATGCCTCCGAGTCATGGAATAACTCTCTCCAGTTGTCCTCTACCGACCCCAGTCCCTGCCTGGTCCATCGCAGTCCCATGCGGGCTTTCTTAGCTATTTCTCCTCCCCGTACATAATACATTATGAGCACTCCCTTATTGCGTTATAATTGCTTCTCTCTCCATTGGCGAGTCGAGCTTATTGAGGGCCAAAAATGTGTCTTTTTCTTTTGTGCATCCTCAGCACCTAGCACAGTGTCTGGCTCTTGAAAACCTCTAAAACAGAGCTGGTAATAATAGGTTTATAGTCCATAATTACTGTGGCATGAGTGATAGCAGCTGTATTTGTTGTGTAATACTAGTTAACACAACATACATTTCTGGGCTCTTACTCAGTAAAAGTTTATTTTGTATTCATCTAACAATATTATACAAATGTTCCTGATTAGTCACTGGCCGTCCATAAGCTCATTTTGGTACCCAAACACCTTCCACCTCATAACCCCACCCTCCCATAAGACCTTGGAGTCCTCTGCCTTCAGGTGGTGAACGGGAAAGAAGCAGGTGGCCAGGACCCAAGTACTTCTTAATCCCCTTGACTTGGGATTCGCAGACATATTTCATTGGTTGAGAACATGTCACGTAGCCCATGCTGACAGAATCTGGGCAATAAGCAACTAGTTTGTATTCGGGAAGAAGAGAATATAGTCTTGGCTGAAGGGAGCCCGTTTCTACCACAGCAGCCAATTTGATACCAGAGCTAGGGAGATGAGAAACCCAGACGTCAACCAAGTGAGGAAAGAATGTATGGACAACGATTCCAAGGTCCCTAAGGAGTAACAAAGCAGGTGATTGCTTCCAAACACACCTGATTTTCTGCAGTCAGTGCCTGCTCTGATAGGCATGAAAAAGAATTTTTTTAAGTAAATGTTAAGGTTTAGAAATGCAGTCCAAGCCACAGTCTTTCTGGTAACCACACCTGTCACTGTCCAGCCGGCTAGAAATAGGACAGCGGAAACGCCAGCCTGCTCCCACTCTGCCACGCCTCTGGGTAAGCGGGCAGCTGGGTCACTTTGATCACTCCCACCCTTCACAGTTATCTTTGGCCATGCAGGTATAGATCCAATTCCTTCAGAACCCGCCCCAGATATGGACGGCTGGAGATCCGAGGAGAAGAAAAACTTCCACAAAGCTGGGGCTGTGGACCGATGGTCGCTGCTCCCGCAGAGTCAGCTTTGGGATTCTCTCCAGTTTTCTAGCTTTTCTGTAGCCCATCATCGCTGCCGCGGCAGCTCTGGCCCAGTGTCATGAAACGTGCTCACACTGGAGAGGGGAATCAGATAGAGAACCCGTCGGCGACACTGCAAGAACAAGAGCAGGCGGCCAGTGACAAGGGCGATTCAGTTTGCAGGGCTCCTTGTGGCAGCCAAATCTGATAACTGAAATGTTTATGAAAGGAGCTCTCTGTGAAGGTCAACCGAGTCAGCCTCCAAACTCCCCGTCAGCAGGCACATACATGAGAAAGGACAAGTACAGTGAAAACACATGAATTTTCTAATCACCCAATTCTCTTCACGCATCTACTCAATCGCAGAGCACATTCAGACACGAATGGTGGCTCGCAGTGAGCGCGGAGCCGGTTACCACTTTTGTGACATGATTTTTAGGACATGGCAGGGACAGAGTTTTATCAAGATTCCCTGACTCTGGGCCAAATGACTGGGGACCGAAAAATAAAAATGTCTTCAGTAATTACATTTCTCTTTTTGGTCCCAGTTAGTTTTGCTTTGTCACCATACAAAATTCATTTTGGATCTAAGCACAAAGATAGTTTTACTTCTCTGGATTTTGTTACAAAACATTTTTCAATTTAGGTGAATAAGATTGAATTACACAACGTTGGTCATGGATATTTTTTAATCAATAAGATAAAATGTAATTAAACAAAGAAACAAGCAAGTAACAAAATACGGTTACTCATGCCAGCATATAATTGTTTTGTTTTTTTTTTACTTAGCAAGATACAGAGAAAAAAGAAACCATTACTAACATTTATGCATCTATGCTCGTAAATGTACCAGCTGAGCAAGTCATTCCACAACTCCTGGTAATGTGGGTAGCCCACTGCCCCTTTTGTTCTGGTTTTGTTTTTTTTAATTATCATTGCCTCCCGTCTTCCTAAACACCAGTGGCTCATTCCTCATCACTTTTCCATGTCATTTATTATGATGATAATAAAAAGGTTAGATTCGTGCCTACTTTATAAAGTAGGCTTTACTCCAAAATCTTTTGTGATTTTCCTGTAAAATATAAAGTTTCTGAGCACATTCTTGTTGTACAGTATTTTTCAAACAATATTGAAGCCCTAGAGATGAACAATTAAGTGAAATCAACTCTTTAAAAAGTCAATGTTCCCCACAGTCCCATACCCAGGGGGTAACCACGGTTATGCATCTGGAGTTTCTCCATCCCAATTTTTCAATACAAATAGATGAACAGAGTAATAGATAAGTATTGGAATACTGTTCTGCAACTTTTTTTGTTTGTTTGTTTAACACTAGATGTGTCTTGTGTCAGACAAATTTTAATCAAATTATTCAGTCTGATCATAATGTGAAACTACTGTAAATATATTCATGTAGTCAATTTTTGTTAACGATAGAGTTGTCCTAAAAGGTATAAAATAGCCAGGACTTTGTGGCAAAGAAACTCTCTGGACTCTGAGCTTGCCAAGCACAAAGGAACCCCTTACACCAGTGTCTCCAATGCCACAGCAAATCAGAATAAAGAGTTAGGGTTTTTTTAAACCAAATATTTTGGTTCATACCTTGGAAACCTTCATTCTTCACTTGAACAGCCCTTCTTGTTGGGGACAGGCCCAAAGGGATTAAGTCTTGCCCAGTTATTACAGCTGACTGAGTCATCCAAAGTTATTCCACCCTGTTCCATCCTTCTTAAGCCCCTATCTGCTGTTAATACTGCACTTACTCTGGAGACTAAGGAAAGCCTCAGAAACAACATGCCATTTAAAATCCTTCTGTCGTCCTGCTCAAGTTTCTGTCTCAGTGAAATTACTATTCAATCTCCCAAATTTGAAATCCTGAAGCCATTCTTACCTTCTGCCTGTTACCCCACCCCAACCCATCATCAGGCATTAAATTCTGCCCACAGTACTTCCCCATCAGTTCCCAAAGCTGGATTCTCCTCTTCCTCCTCCAAGTCACCGCACTGCTGTGGCCCAGGCCCTGATCCCCTGAACTGCCGTAACAGGCAGCATGGGACACAGGGAGGGGCCTGACCCATGGCAGCACACCAGTCAGACTTGGAACCCCTTCTTTGCCTCTCCTATGCATGTGTGTACCTCGGACATGTTACTTACCTTGCAGGTTTGGTCATTTGTAAAGACGGAATACTTGCCTTACCATATAAAAATCAATTTAATATCAAGTGTCCAGAAGAGAAGCTAGCAGTACAAGCCAGGTCTTCATTAAACATCTTTTTCCTTCCGTGGCCTTTCCCCACACTAGTCTATCATGTACACTCTATTCAAATTGTAGCCTCCAAATAATAAGCCCAATCAGGTGACTCATCTGCTTTAAGACACCCACTGATTTTCTATCGCCTTCAGGCAGAAATCGGAACACTTTAGCGTAGGATAGCTCTCTCCCAATCTGGTCCAGATGACCTTCCATGCTTCAGCCTAGAGCAAGAAGTTAGGAAGCGCCTATGCCACTGTATTCATCTTTTCTTCTCCAGCACCTCAACACATGGCTGAACTCATGGTAGATACAATTAGAGGTTTGTTGGGTGGATGCACACACAAGAGAGATGGACAAATACATGAACACATGAATGAATACATCAATAGGAAGACAAAATTTAAATAGCTCTTCCTCATATTCTGAAATACCTAATCAATCTGAATTTGCAAGCTTTTACAAAAGCTGATCATTTGTTTCTAGGCATTATTCCTGTCTCCCAAATGCTCTGCTTTCATCTAGAGACAAATCTTTCCACTGTAGACAGAGTATGTGATTTAACTTAGATGATACATGAAACTGCGCTGAGATGGTCCTACAAACATTCAGAGAGCAGCTGTCAAGTGCTAAGCACACTGTGGGCCGTCTGAAAGCTCTTAAAGACTGCACATGAGTAACATGGGAGCACGGAGGTTAAGGAACTAGAAAGGGGTCTGTAGTGTCATATTATCAAGGTTGTCGGGTGTTGTGTTGGGAATCAGGAAGAGGAGCCTAGCTGAGTTCTCAAGATTGAGTGTGAACATAAGTAGGTCATTGAAACTGGGGTGAGGCAGAAAAGTAGGGCTTTCTAAGCAGAAAAAAAAAAAAGCACGTCAAAGATAAACAAGAGAGAGCCTGCAACAAGGGTTTTGCAACTAGTTCTTCATGGCTGTACTTTGGAACACATTTGGCTGAGAGCTATATTTCAAAATAAAGTACTAAACTAGGTTGGAGAATTTGTAGGAACAAAAAATGGAAGGAAAGTAGAAGGCAGGAAACTATCCAGGTGACCTCATTCCTATCTGTGGCCTCACTGCTACCGGCCTGTGCGTGACTATTATGTTTCCAACTCCGGCGCTGATAACTCGCCCGAGCTCCAGCTCGCCTGTTCGACACTTCAAACTCAGTTGTCTCCTAACCTGAACCCTTTCACCTCTCTGCCCCAACTCTGTCATTTCCAGAGGGATATATACGCGTCTCCATCCACCTAGTTGTTAGTCTCCATTTGTAGGTTAATTGACAAGTCCTGGCATTACCATGAGCTTGTCCGTCCTCCACTGTCTTCCATCAACCATGGCAATGTTTTCTCACCCACTGCGATGTCCCCCAGCCCATTCACACACTGTGCAATCAGAATAATCTCAAAATAGTGGCTCTCCAACTGTAGTCCACTGGTCGCCTGACATGCCTGGTTAAAAAAAGAACGTTCCCCACCCAGACGACTCAAACAGAATCTTTGGGGATTCCTCTGAGTCTAGGAGTCTGTGTTTTTTTTTGTTTGTTTGTTTTATGCAAATCAACAAATTTTACTTTTGTGTTTTAAAAGTAATTTTTCATCATTATTCCATTAAGGTTGTCCCAATTTTTCCCCCTTTGCCCTCCTCTGCCTATCCCATTTCCTGCTTCCACATCCAATTTTCACACTGTCGTCCATGTCTGTGGGTCACTCATATATGTTCTTTGTCCAGTCCCTTCCCCTTCTTTCCACCATTATCCCCCCCACCTCTGGTCACTTTCAGTCTGTCCCATGTTTCCATACCTCTGGTTCTATTTTGCTCATTAGTTATAGTAAGTCCCATCTCCACCCCTTTTTGCCATTACCATTTAAGAATCATCCATATGTGAGCAGAGTAGCCTGGAAGGTAGGAGGGGCTACTTGGAGCCCAAACGCCTACGTTTGAATTCTAGCTGTGTGTCCTTGGACAAATAACTTTTCTGTTCTGTCTCCTCATGGGGACATGCATTGCTGTACAATCCAATGAGCTAAAACAGAAGTGGTGCTTTTTATTGCATCTCACCAATATTTCTGGTTTCCTTCTGCTTCCAAGTACTTGGGAGGATTGCACTTCTCCACCCCTGTGAAGCTGAATGCACTCACATGATTCACTCAGAACAATGCAATGGTTCTCATGTTCTCTCTTCCCCTCCCAAGGCCGCAGCAGTGTGGGACAAGGAGCCAAGACAGGCAGGACAGCTGTCCTGCTCTCTTGTGCGAGCAAGAAATAGAGGTACAGTGTGCAAAGCTCTTGAGATGCCAGCGTTTGTTTCCACAGCACGATGTAGCCCAGCCTAACAGGCACGACTTCCAAGCCCTTGGAGAAGGCCTGGCCGTGAGTAACTGCTCCATGGCAGCCTCAGAAGAGAAGTTCGGCAACATGGCTCATTGGAAGAGCCATTTTCCTTCACTAACTTAAAACATACACCAGATCATGACACTCTTCTGCTAAAACCTATCAACTGCTTCTCATGGAACCTGAAATCTAAATCACAGACTTGGTATACATGGCGCTGCTGGCTCTGGTCTCCAACCTTACCTTGTTTACACTTCCATCTACTCCCCTGCCATGTCCACCTCCTCTGTTTTTCGAACGTGACAAGCACTTTCCTGTAAAGGGCCTTTGTGTTTCACAAGATCCGAGCTTGATTCCTCCCACACCTTGTCTCATCTTCATGTGTCAACTTAAATGTCAGGCCCCCGGAGAAGACTTCTCTGTCTACCCAGTGGAAGCAGCTGCTCCTTTGTACCTCGTCGCATCCCTGCCTCAACACTTCTCCTGTGTCTGTCGCACTATTCTTCACAATCTCAAATTAATTTCGCTTACTCTCTCATTTCCTGTCTTTCTCCAGCAATAGAGAGGAAGCTCCAAAAAGGACAAGCCACAGCTCTGTTGCTTGTGGACTTATCCTCAGAACTGAAACAGTTCCTGGGCCGTGACTGGTGTGGCTTGATTAGTTGGGCATCGTCCTGCAAAGCCAAAGGTTGCAGGTTCAATTTTGGATCAGGGCACATGCCTGGGTTGGGAGTTTGGTCCTCATGTACAAGAGGCAACCAATCGATGTTTCTCTGTCCCATCAATGTTTCTTTCTCTTTCTTTCTCTCTCCTTCCCCCTCTCTCTAAAAAATAAATAACAGTTAAAATAAAAAATGAAACTATTGCAGGTTATGGAAGGATGAGGTAGGGCAGCAGAGGTTGAAAAGAAAGAGGTAGGGAGATTGTCCCAGAATTCAGTGGAAGCTCATCTGAATACAAAATACTACCTTAAAATAATTATTCCCCAAAGAAACTGAGTTTCTAACCAAAGTGATAAAAAGTTCTGAAGATTAATGTCTTTTTTTGTGAAATGATGCTTTATTTCACAAAAGATATGTGTATTTCTGCCAAAATAGGTAAGTCAGTAACAAATGCAATTCAAAATCAGATTTTATTACAAGGCAATGTATGGTAAACACAAAACTCCAGAACCCAAATTACACCTTTTATTTTGAACATTTCACTCACTAAAAGTCTGATATAGTGGGTCCAAGCGATGACGCATTCCAAACTAATGCCACTTCCCTGTAGCTGAAAGAAACAAAGTTAGATCACCACGGAAAACAAAACCAAGTGTGTTTGCCTGACTCAAGAATGACATGAATGGCTTAAACCTCTAGTGGTTTATCCTTCAGCATTTATAACAAACTTTGAAGCTTTTGAGGGATACCTCTTTAGACTGAATTTCCAAGGACCAAGCACTAACACATACAGAACATCTCCTCTCTACTCCCTTGTTAAAAGACTAAGAAACCTAAGACACAAAGGTGTGAGGTGACTGGCGACACACCCACTCACTTCAGGAGTTCTCTCAGGTGGCGGGCCAGGCCAGCTTGAGCAACCTTGGGCGAGCGTTCTCTCTACCACTCCTGCTTTCTCCATGTGGAGTCATGCTGTGCAACTAACAGGGAACATCTGTTGGTTATCTGCTCTCTGTTTTCTCTCATTCCTGCAATGGTGCCAAAAAACTCTTAGCCTGGATCCCCAAAAGCCCACCAGTAGAACCTACTGCTTGCATGCTTTGGCTGGGAAGGTCATACACCAGATCTGTATGATGAAGGAAACCAAAGAAGGGTCGGAAGAGCTTCTTGATCTGGGATGAATCCAGCTTCTGGTTATACCGATATTTAAAATTAGCTGTTACTAGGAAGATGCTACAGGAAAACAGAGCATACCTTAAGTATATGGTTCTCTGTCATTTCTATTTTCAACAGTAAATAATAGGACCCCAATATTCCTCAAATTTAGACTTTTTCCTTTGTGAACAAAAGATAAATTATAGTTTAGGGGTTAGAGCCTATTTGATTCTACCCTACTCTCTGCCTTCTAGTGTCTTTCAGGCTTTTTTATTTTTTAATACCAGATGATGTATGGGTTCTTCAGTCAGCCATTGCTTGACATTTAGCATCAGTCTTGCACTTCTACTGCCATTGCTTGTTTGGTGGTTTACAAATGAATGAATTGCAAGTCAGCTGCTTCTTCTGTCAAGCGTCATACTACACTCAGAATGAATGAATGAATGAACGAATGAATGAATGAATGTTTGAGTACCTGTCTGAAGGAAGGCAACTGTTGTTTTTCTGGTTAAAACTCAGCTCAGCTTAAGATGACAAAGGTAAAAAGAGTCCACCAACATTGTTTTACATTTTTATTTGCTTACAAAAGAGAATGCAAATGGGTTTGCAAAAACTTATCTGCATGTGCAAAGTAAGCCATGTTGATAAGGAGGGCATGCCTTGGAATACTGCTGCATAAATTGTTCATCAAAATCGGATCTGTGTGTATCAGAACTGGTGGAAAGTCACTATTGTACATGTCAAAAACCACTGCGAAACTAAATCTATTTTTTAATACCACCAAATTCAGGAAGGGTTTCTTATAACACATATTCTTGGATAGCAGAGAAACTAGTTACCAAGTGACCTCAGAGTTGGACACATCAATTAGGCAAGAGGCAGCTTCTCCAATAATATCCCCCTTTCTCTTCAGCAAGGCTACTGTGGGTAGGGGTGAATGACATACTGAATCTCTTTAAATCCTTATTCTACTAGGACACTTGAATGCAACCACATCTGCCTTGTTGCATTTTAGGACTTAAGATAATCTAACACAGAAAAGATTCCAAGTTCAATTTTTTTTTTTTTGCCAATTTTTCTCTGAGCACTCTTCTCTGCAAAACAAACAAACAAATAATCTGGCACGTCATTAAAACAACAAAGAAAATCAACCTATGGTGTCCTAGATTAAGGGGACTTTTTAAATATACTTTTTTGGTCAATAAAAACAATATCCAAGGAAGAGATTTAGGCTGATGATGACACTTGGCCCTAAAAGGTAGTATACAAACCACATAAAGACATTCTGCTCGAATAAGGTCCCTGAAGTGTTCTTGCAGTTGGTCTTCCAATTCCTCACGAGGCAATCAGATCCCAGAGCCCCACAGTTCCAGGGCTTCCAGCTCGTCTTGGATAGGAGTGAATTCCGGCTGGTCAGGATGGGGCGCTAGAGAGGAAGAGGGGGGGTGGGGACTTGATAGGACCCAGAAACCATAAACTGACATTCTCCCCTCATGTGGGTCCGCAGTGACGTAGATTTGACCATTACAGTACAGAGGTATCCTGCTTGGGTAGAAAGCAGTAGCGACCTTTACCCACCACACGGCTTGTTCCTTCCCCAGGAAGTTTCAGGTGGTTAGTCAAAGAAGAAAGGGACAGATACGTTACAGACATGGTTAGAAAACTAGAATTACAGCCAAATGATTAAATAGTATGTGTTTTATTTACAAAAGGAACCCTGAAAACGCAGCACAATTAAGAAAAATAAAATTTAAAAACCGGTCTCATGTTAGAAGTCCACCACCAGGGGGCAGTAGGGAGGTTAGGTGATAAGAGGAAGAATGGAGTAGGGTGGTCATGGAGAAAGATGCCCATTAATCTTGTGTGGGGACAGGGCAGAGGAGAAGGCACATACAGGTAACTTTATTTTGGAGCCTTCACACAGGGGAGTCAGGATAAATTCTTGGTACACAATCATATACCTGTATGCAAGCCGACATGGAGCAGTCTGTTTCATTACAATCATCAGGTGATTTGGTTAAGTTCCCGTATTAACATTGTGTGTGTGTTGGGAGCATGGAAGGCCAGAGATGTGAGAGTGGACAGAAGGGAAGCAGGTGAGGCAGGGAAGCAGAGTGCCCATTGTTAGGGGCGGGGGGTGGGGTGGTGGTGGTCAACAGGACAATTCTGTATCCACAGCCAATTTCCCAGGCCAATGTCATCAGAGTGGAGGAGTTCCACTTCAGTGCTGGTAATCATTGTAAGGAATCAGATCTTAACAAAGGACAGGGAGAGTTGAGAGAACAGGGAGGGAAGAGATGAACAGAGAAAAACACATCAGCAAAACTCTGACCAGTTCCTCTGGCAAATAAGGTTAAATTCCTCCTAAAGCAGAAAACTTAAATTTATCGACTGATTAGTTCATTGCCGCAAAGCAGTCTCTGAATCTTACTCTTGATGCTTCCAAGAATGACTATGTCAGAAAATCGCCCAACCCGCAAGCATGCAGCCTGCAGATGTTTTTAAGAAGCATCATCTTAGAATCTCATACCAGGAATTAGTAATGAGACAAGGACAGCATGGCCACTTTTCTTCCTTCTTCCAACGACTTTTGGTCACTGATGCGTGTGGTGGGCAGGATGTCATCCCAAAGAATCTAGGGGATCCTGAATCATGAGGAACTTCTACGTGAGAGGTTCCCTCCACGCAAGAGTAATGTGTTGTAAGATATCGTGGCCACACCACAGCAGTAACATAGATGGAGCGGCCCCAGAGAATGTTCAGACATGTGCCCCAGTGACCAGTATGAGGTCAGAGGCCAAGTCTGTGTGAATTGCCATTTGGAAACAAAGAAGACTTAGATGTGCTGTTGTTTTGAACTTCTTCTAGTTTTTAAACAGGTAACCTTTAGAGTAATTTGCACTTTATAGAAGATGTCTCTGGATGATGTAAGGTAGTGAGAAGTTCAAGTTCTGCTTCCCTGCCATATTTGGTCTATTTTTCAAAGTGTTCCTTCACTATAATGGTACAGTTATAGTAAAACATTACTCAAAACCCACGGAGGTTGGTACTTACCTCCCACCCCGTAGGCAGAACATGAAGAGGGGTCGCAGTATCCAGGCTGGCCGGAAGGACCTTGTGGTCCAGGCACCCCCAGGTGACCTGGTGGACCTCGTGGTCCAGGAGAGCCAGGGGGCCCCGGGCTTCCTTGCCGACTCTCCCCAGCAGGTCCTAAAAAGCACCCACAATGAAAGCAGTTGGCCTTTTACCACCACAGGGTGAGTTTTGAAACCACCAAGATATAAACTCACTCTAACAAAAAGCAACCCCTCTCTCTACTCATTGAGTTCTTCTTCCTATACTGGATTCCCTGGACAGTGAATCACACTGGAATCACACGTTCTCCCGGAGGGTAAAACTTTTAATCAGCTCAGGAAACTAGAAAACAAAATCTATTCTCTCCCATCATCTCTTGGATATTGAAGGAGAAGGAATACAGCACTCTCAGTCTTGTTTTCTCTGGGGAGCTTCTGTTTCCCAATGGGAAGCCAATGTGTGGGTGCACGCGTGTGCGTGCACACACACACACACACTCACACAGGCTCACTCTCAACCTCATCATCTGTACTGGTTCATGGCCCCAGATAATTGAAATAAATTAGTTTGTGTCTTAAAGAAATTATCCTGTACAAGAAAAAGAAAAAGCCTAAAATTGGACCCAATAATACAAATCCAAAATGCCTTTGGCTAGCTTATCACAAAAATGGGGATTAAAATTTGTGTGAATTTAAAAAGATTTGTTAGGTTTTCTATCTGTTGGTTTTTAGGCCTGGATTCCAAAAATATTTAAGAGACATTTTTCAACTAGAAATAAAATTCTTTAACTGGAACCAAAATGTAAATTACGAACATATCTAAACAGATACATCAGTTTCATTTCATGAGCGTTCCCCAGCGCCCATTCTGCGCAAGTCACGATGCTGGATCAGTTATACAGCCTCAGTAACAGACGTATTTACACTCAGAATGATTTTTTTGCACTAGGAATCTCTCCTAGAAAAACTGTTTTCTAAAATAACTCTTAGGTTGGAAGGAAAAGTCTATACAGCATTTGATTCAATGCAGGTAAGACCAGAATTGCAAATGTCCTATAGAATTGCAAACTGATATTGCTAATAACGAGTATGATCACCTGAAGACCATTATAAAAGCACCTAGTAATGTACACAAAACTCATTCAGTGAGACTGCCATGGTGGCAGAGACTATCAGTGCCCCTCAAGTATCTACAGGTTCCTCCAGAGTCTGAGCCTCCCCTGAAGGTCAGTTGGAATTATGTGACTAACTCCAGCTAGTGAAATATGACAAGTGACTTATGTCAGCCTTCAGTGAGGAATTTGAGAGCTGATATGCCCCCTTTATCTTTCTGCTGGGGGCCTTTTGTTCCAAATGGTGGGGTATCATCTTATATCAAACTTGTATCCTGCGTATGATAGAAACTTTTATGGTGTCAATCCACTAAACATTTGTTATTACAGCATAGCCTATCCTATCCTAACTCATGCAACTAATAAGATCCCAGAATATGCTGTAACTTTGGGAGCTTGTAGGAGGAGAATCGCTACTACCAAATTGGCCTCCTAACAAAATGAATGAGAGATACAGCCATTCCAGCTGGATACAATGATGTAACATGGCCAGATTCCTCACCTGTAATATCCAGTGAATACAAAGATTGAGGATTTTAATTTGCAATTTAATGTTAGGTAGGAATATTTACCTGCTGGCCCAGGGGGTCCTCTTGGACCTTGGCTTCCAATGCCTGGATTTCCTTTTTCTCCCTTGATACCAGTTAGACCTGTTTATTAGAAGAAGGAGGGAGAGGAGAGGGAGAGGGAGAGGGAGAAGGAAAAAAAGAAGAAAGAAAAAGTTCTCTTTAAAATGAAACCTGGTAGTTCCTTTTTCGGGGTTTTAAAAAAAACCTCTCTAAGAAGACAGTGATGTGGGTTGCTCCGGGAGACAGTTGCCATGGGACTTGTAAATTAAATCCTGACTCCGTGACTTTTGCCCAACCATGGACAGGAGGCTGGACCTGTATCTGAGCATGCAGCCTGCATTTGCCGCACTGCAAGGTTATCTTCCTCCTCTGTACCGCAGTGGCTCGGCCCGCCAGGAGCTGGCCTCAGTCTTTGCACGCACCAGGCCATTCGGTGTATGCAGTTGGCGCTCCACAAATAACACAATAGAAGTCACAAGTGACCATGTCTAACATTTTCCTTTTGGCCCACCCTGTAACGTATCTGCAAAAGGCATGAATTATAATTAGGCAGGAAAGTTCTGAAGAGCGTGAGTTTCCATTAAAAACTTGGAAGCTTCAGGAAAGCCTGTGTTTGATTTGGCTGATTCAGCCCCATAAAAATCTAAACCTATTCCTGTGTCTTTTCCATGAAACAGATTTCTTATTCCAAATAATTTATGGTGCTATTAACAAACTATACGTTTTCACAAAAAACAAAGAAGCATAAATTCTGACACCTCATTGCCGAAGCAGGTTCCATCACAGACCGCTGGGCAGGTGGCCGCATGCTGTGTTCAGGCCCCACCAGGCCGGGAAAGAGCGTTGCATCAGCCTGGGGTCTGCGTTACCCTGACCCACACCTCAGAAGACCTCTGGTGTCTGGTCTTCATGTGCAACAATGCTTGAAATAGCAAACTGTGGAACTACATCTCTGTGTAATTACACATAACAGAGAAATTGTGTGGTTTGGCAAAGCCTAGAAGGGAATGTGAATAAATGAAGATAACCAATCTGATTGGCGGCAGACATGCAAGTGATCAAGAATGTTTAAGATCACAAGTACCTTTTTTTCCTTATTAAATGTAGCCCATATTCACTGTAGACAAATGAGAAGACACAACACGCAAGAACCCCAGCCCTTGAACATAATCACTTTTTATATCTTGGTTTATAACTTCCAGAAAGAAACGTGTTCATGTAGTATTTGCTCTGGAATTAGTTGACAAAGAATTAATTGACAAAACAAAAAAAAAGACTCATGAGCCACTAGTGGTTCTTTCTACACGATATATATAATCATAATTAGTGCACACAATTGTCCCTTGATGTGAAGCTTTGGTAACTGCTGTGTTCCTTGTGACTACCTCCTGGGGTTAAGGTATCCTGGCATCTTTTAAAAAGCCCTTCTTCCTGCCCTGGCTGGTGTGGCTCAGTGGTGAGTGGCAGCCTGCGAACCAAAGGGTCTCTGGTTCGATTCCCAGTCAGGGCACATGCCTAGATTGTAGGCCAGGTCCCCAGTGGGGGGCGCTCATGAGGCAACCACACATTGATGTTTCTCTCCTTCTCTTTCTCCCTTCCCCTCTCTCTAAAAATAAATAAAATCTTTAAAAAAAAAATAAAAAGCCCTTCTTCTTCATTAGTGGTCCTCAGGACTACTCCACACACTGCTATGCTGCCCCAGCACCCATGCCTACTGCCCGTGGCCTTGGTGTTTTCTGAGCTCAGAAAAGACTAGCTCAGCAGAAGGAGGGCAGGGCACCCACCTCTGAGCCTATCATCTCCTGTTTCTGGCCTCATCCTTCTCTTAGGAACTGATAAGGAGGAGTGCGATTTCTCAAAAGTAAAATACCATAGAATCTGCATTCAAAAAGCACACAACTTAGAGTGGACAACATTTAATGCCCGACTGCTAGTCAAGCTGTTCAGACAGAAAGCCACCTTGAGTACGTCTATTGGGTATTCCCAATGAGCTAAACTAGTAGCTAATTGGTTAATATTACAGTGAGTACTTTGTAGCTGCTAAGTGCTCCCTCACTTGCAAACAAGTGTGCTTAACACGCATCTGGGAATTTAGCAGAAACCATTAGAATCAGAGTCACTAGCCCCACAGAGAACATAATCAAATACACCAATGACTAATGCCAGGCTGCTCATGATTCACCGCGGGCTGACTCAGAGGCCTCCCGTGACCTTACAGGTGGTCCTCAAGGATCGATGTTAACGACACGGCTTCTCCACAAGGTGACTGGGCTGAATAGGACCTCCAGGAAAGCACGTGCAGGAAGAACCCCCTGACAACAGTTTCCTGACTTATCCTTTGCTCATTCACAAAGAAAGCAAAAGGTGGAGAAGACTGGGGAGTAGAAAGCCTAGTTGTTTTAATTTTCTAAGTTATGTAGATAAAAACAAGTGGAATTTGATACTATCTGTAATACAAGTCGAGAGAGAAAAAGCCTCACAAGAATATTCCAGCCTCTAAAAAATACCCTAAGAATAAATTCTAAGAATACAATTATGTATCATCAGAGAATTTTAAATTTTATTATCCTTGAAGTTATGATCCAGCTAGAGGCAGGTTACTATATAAATATTTGTCCCTGGGTTCACTTGTGGTTCTGAGACTGAAGGAATACCACATCCATGTAAATGAACTTGGTTATAAATCTATTTTTGGAATTAAAAAAGACACATTAAAAATCAATATGTAAGTACCTAAGATAAAGACTGAAATTAAAAGCTAAGCTTACAGACTTCAGATCTCAAAAAAAAAAATCTGGATATATTTTGATAAGCCCTGTAGGCTTTGATTAAAAGAAGGGAAATCGAATGTCCTAAAACATCAGCCTGAGACTATCCATGAGATGACAGAAGGCAATGGAGTCTGGGCATAGCTACTCTTCACAGACAAAATGAGTCATCACCCATAAGGACTTCCCTCACACACTTCTTTGTGAGGACCCGAGATGGGGCCGCTTGGTGCTGAGATGGGGTCACCAGAGCTACGTGCCAGCATCCTTTCCAAGGCATTGGGACTTCCCAGTGCATGGGATTCCCTCCTTCTGACACACCCTTCTCACCTGGGCTGTCTCCATCAATACTCCTCATTCTTCAAGACCCAACTCAAAGCTTCTCCACAAGCATAACAGGCAGAAGAAGCATAAGGGATTCAAGAGGGCAAGGACTATCTATCTTATTCATGGCTATATCCCCATCACTGCTATGGAGACTTCCATATAGTACCTAACCAATACACAGTGAGTGAACGAACAAACAAAAAGTGAATGAGTTCTTCGCTTCCGTATTGTCAGTACCTCCTTTGGCACTTAACCCATTGCATTGCCTGTTCTTGTGTTCATCCCATCTGGAACTGTGGGCCTGTTGACTGCAGGGATCATCCCCTAGTTAGTGTCAGATCCAAGCAGTCTCACACATAGTAAGTAGATGCCTATTAAACAGTGGAAAACTAGCTGAACAACGAATGTTAATATCAACATGCAGCTGACTGTTAGATGCAAGCATGACCTTGGAGGATCAGCAAGCAAAACTCCTTAGGCCGGAGCTTCGCATTCACTTTCGCATGTCTGGCTTATGAGAACAACGCTTTTTCTAACAAGTTCCCTGCGAGGCAATGGGAACCACTAGTGCCCCTTAGAGATGAGCATCATCGACTCCAACAACTTGCCCTTTCTGCCATTGAAAAAATAAGCATAATTGACATAAATGCAACTCTGATTGACCAAAATATGACTTAGCCTTAGTTTTCTATAGACTTACCAATATTATTTAGGACAATCAGAGAAAAGTCTTCTCTATTATTTATCTTTCTTTTGTCTTTTCTTAATGAGAACTTTTAAGATCTATTGTTCAGATCTTACTCTCATTAAAATCTTAATATCTTACTTGCTTATTTCTTTTTTAAAAACTTCTAAAATAGATTTTACCTGTTTTAGAACACTTTGAGGGCCACAGAACTACAAAGGGGGAAGTACAGAGAGTTCCCACATGCCTCCTGCCCGAACACTTGCACAGCCTCCCCCAACATCAACACCCCCACCAGAGTGGTAAGTGTGACATATTTGTTCTCCTGGAGAGTCTCATTAGATATGACTTCGAGGTTACCTGATTCTCCCTGACCACTAACCTAACACTGACCCTCTCATATTTTCTTTTACTGGTCTACTAAGTCAGAGAACTGTTTGCTTAGTTCTTCACTGTATTCCCAGTTTCAGGCACATATTAAGCACTCAGGAAATATCTGTCAAACAAATGGATGAATGAATGAAATACAAAGTCTGATTGTAGACCTTGACAGACCAAAGATGTAGCTAGTTGGTATGTCAGCTATGCTTCTACATGACCTCATTAGGTTTTGAATGGTAGATGCCTTATGTATGAGCTCATTTAGTCTTTGCAATAAAACAAGAGGGCAGCCACTACTCTTAGCCCTCGAAGAGGGCTGTAACACAGAGAGGTTAAGTCACTCATTTTTAGCTAGGAAGGAACAGAGGCAAGTTCTCCGCTCAGGCGGGTGAGTGCTGAAGCCTGTGCCGGTGCCCACGGCTCTCCCTGCCTCCCTCCACCCCAAGCTGGTCCTCCAGGTTGTATTTCTAGTCTTGTTTGCTGTAGCTTTGGCTTCCTGACCTGCCTGCCAAAATAGTCTGCATATTTTCTCTGGCCTGAAATCAACCCTGCGGTTGTCACATTCCCTAACCTTACTTTCCTGGGTTTACACATTTGACCTCTGCTCCGAGCAAGCCTTGGGGTTAATTTCAAGAGGATTTATCCTGCTCACGCCGACTACATGTTCAGGGTCTGGCCCTTGGTTATTGGGTTCCCATTTTTTGACCTCTGAGTAGGGAGAGTCTGCTCATTCCTTTGCTCCCTGTCACACCAAGCACTCCAGGCTGGAGTCTCACGCCCCTCCATGGAGCACAGTCTCTCCCTCATGATCACAGATGTTCCAAGCAACTCCCAGGACCTATGCTCAGACCGATACACAAGGCCTGGCTAATGCTTTCATTGTAATTCTACCACAAATTCACAGACACTGTGAGACAAGGCTTCAACTGTGCTACTGGATTGGCTGTTGTCTGGGAGATGCTGGTGATGTATTGCAAGCAGAGGGTGCTTTTCAGTTAACGTATGTTTGAATGCCTACTAGGTGCAAGGTCCTGGACTGGGTACCTAGCTACAAGACGGCAGGTTTATTGGACTCAATTCAGCAAGTATTTTTTGCACTTATCCAGGCTCTGCTATCTGCACATATTAGTCTATAGGGTTATTGTCAGCATGTGCGGCTCCATGTTCGGGGCTAAGGTGGCCAAGGCTGGAAAATACACAGTTGCTTTAAAAGTAAACAAACTTTGCAAACTATTGCCAAGGGTCCCTCTTCCTATTGCCTTTTCCATGAAACAACTGGCCATCTAGTATACCTCTATAATCCAAGGTTCAGCCAGGGAAACATAAACCATTCTAGAGCTTTCAGGCAGAGGGAATTTAAAATGGGTACTTGGTTACATTAGTAATAGGATTAAGCAATCAAATAAAGGCAATGGGGCAACCCATAACTTAGCAACAGCAGGAAGCCACTATCACCACTCGGAGGGCGAAGACAATGGGAAGAAAGGATGTGACTGGAGCCCAATGCGTAGGGCCTCTGGTGGGATCTAGAATGAGAGTGAGACATTGTCCAGTGGAGGTAAGACACTCACAGGCTGTAGCCACAACTGGAGTCGCAGAGGAGGCTGGGGTGCCGTTGAGGGGAGAAACATCCTGACTTTTCCCAATGCCTCCTATTGGCTAAGGCTGTCCTGGAACAGAAGGTGAGGAAGTGTGAGAACAGTGATGCACAGAAAATGGAAAGAGAAGGGCAAACAGCCCAGCCCGGCCCCAGTATCTGAGAATTCAGAATAAAAGGCACCCTTCCTTCTCTGTGGCAGGTCACCATGTTGTAGGGGTTAGGGTTAGGGTTAGGGTAGCTGTAATGCAGTGTGGGGGTAGCTACAAAATATGAGAGCACAGAATTGAGGCATCAGTGGGGAATTGCAGATGGCTTTACAGTATAGCTGACCCCTGAAGTGAAGACTTAAAAAGCAGGTGTTAGCCAGATAAAGAAGGGGCAGATAGAAGTGCATCCTCAAAGGTTTGCAGGCATCAGAACAGGGTCTGCCCAGGGAACTAGCTGGCTACTACAGCTTTGAC
Source organism: Desmodus rotundus (assembly GCF_022682495.2). NCBI lineage: Eukaryota > Metazoa > Chordata > Mammalia > Chiroptera > Phyllostomidae > Desmodus > Desmodus rotundus. Next base: position 13,320,816 of record NC_071394.1, read on the forward strand.
AACTGCAGGCTGGGGAGTGGTAACTTGAGAGGCCAGGCTAGGTCGTCTGGTGATAAACTTTGTGTATGCGACTAAGGATTTTGCATATGGCCCCGCCCTAAATACCTGCTACAGTTTTTGGTTTTTAACTTCATACTCTTTTTTTTTTTTCCCCAAGAACTCCAATCTGTTTAAGCCTCAGGCTCCACAAAACCTGGATCTGCCCCTGCTGGGTGCCAACAAACAGTACAATTGGCTAAGCGGGGGCTGGAATCCTGCGAAGCTTAACACCACCAATAAACACTGTGCTAGTCCCACGGAAAAGCCAGCAGAAAATGTGTGGAATCATATTTCTACCCAGTGACTCACCCAATGGTCAAGGGAACGTGCTAACCAGATCAAGAGCAAGACAACAGAACATTTCAGTTTGGGTTTTGTACCATTGTAATGCAGGCAGGAGGTCCTCTGGTCTTCTGACCACGGACATCTAAAGTAGACACACTGGCATTAGGACAGTGAGGGGAGGAAGGAAGTGCAGCAGGGAGGAGGGAAATTAGGAGGAAGCATGGAGGTTGTAGAGGGGACGGGAGGGAGGGAAGAAGACGATACACAGCTGGTTACCTGTTGCAGGTTGACTGTTCACAACTACAGGTACATGGCAAATAGGAACAGGGATGAGATGGGGCACCAGGAGTCCTGGCTTTGGGTCCACCTACTTTTGCCCCGATACTATGACCTTACAGGAACATAACAAGAATGTCAGGCCCAATGCAAACTTCCAGTTTCAAAATTATAATTGCCCCTCCAACATGGACTGTTAGGAAAAATATAAATAATTCAAAGTTAGTAGGAAAGTGAGCCAATTTTTATGGCTTAGAAAAAATGACCATTTGGGGTTCAGAATGAATATTCAACCAGATGAAGATCATTAACTTAGAGCTTGGTCTGGTCATCATTCCTTGCAGAACTGAAAAGTGATATGATGCTCTCTCTGCACGCTTGGAAAAGAAGAGTTATGTCAGGGCATTGGGACAAGGCCAGGGTCTGCAGAGTTTAAAACAAAATGTGTTACGATCAACAGCCCTTCTTAATAAGCATGACAAATGCACTATTAAATAAGTCCAACTTATATCTAGGATCTTCACATTTTCCCAACCCATCAAAAAAGGTTCAGAAAAGTCAAACTACTTTGCTATAGTCACAGTAATTTAATGTCAAAGTTAAATCAACAATCAATGAAAATGAAAAACGTTAATGAATATATCTATTTCCGTGTATGTTTTCACCCAACTATACAAATGCTCTTTGATATATGTATTACATGTATTGCTTTAAAAGTCATGTCAAGCCCTGGCTGGTGTGGTTCAGTGGATTGAGTGCTGGCCTGTGAACCAAAGGGTCGCCAGTTTAATTCCTAGTCAGAGCATATGCCTGGGTTTTGGGCCAGGTCCCCAGTAGGGAGCACACGAGAGGCAACCACACAGTGATGTTTCTCTGCCTCTCTTTCTCCCTCCTTCCCCCTTTCTCTAAAAATAAAATAAGTAAAATATTTTTTTTAAAAAGTCATGTCAAAAAATTCAGTGAAAATGGTTTATCAAAGCAATATAAATGGCTTTAGTTTTATCACATAAACTAGTACATGTCTTCTTGTCAATTTACTTGCTTATGTTCAAGGCCAGAAATTTGGAAAATGGCAAAGAACTTTCCTACATTTAAAAGAAAGAGAGTCTCAATCTCTCTCTCTCCCTCTCTCTGCCCCCCCCCAACATACACACACACACACACACACGGACAATATATGCAGGAATGTCTGTGTCTTCCATCACAGACAGCTGACTTAGACACATATTTGAGCACTGACATGTCCCATGCATTCGCTATGTTATATGCATTTCCTAACCACTATATCCAAAACTCCTATTAAAAAGTCTCACCTTACTTTTCGGGCTAAATTTATACGATGATGACTTGAAGAAAATGCTGACACTGTCGACTTGGCAGTAATGGACTATTAACAGGATGTCTCAGGATTGACGTACTATAACCACATGGGTTCCAGCTTGTATCATGGCTCTAGGGTGAATGAGGAAGGCAGCCAAAAAGCTAGTGGTAATCAACAGCATAAATCACTTATGACTCATGAAATAACTATTGTATTTTGGGTATTATGAGGAATGAAAGGAAAAGAGACATTAAGTTGGGTCTTTGGGGAGCATGGAGCATCATTGGTGAGACAGGATTCATAGAAATGAAACCATTCAAGGACGATTCAAGAAAGTGTATTCTACTGTATATTCTACCTGGGTCCTAAGTGATGTGTTTCCCACACTAATGAGGTAGGGATCCGTCATCTGTTTATCAAGTGACTATTGGTTCACTTATCACTATCATTTACCAAGTGACTATTTGTTCAGGCTCCATGTGGAGCAATGTAGGGATGCAGGCACAGAGCAGGGGAAAGACAAGTACATCAACGATTACAATATAGCAGGAGATGCTGTGGTTGGAGGCTTGTGCCCAGGGACAGAGAAGCACAAATGAGGAAGACCTTAGTCAGTCTAGTTCAGTTGGAATAGGGCAGCAGAGCAATAACAAATACACTGGCCAAAAAAATAAACCATGTGAAGAAGGAGTAGTCAGACAGAGGTGACTCTTGAGATGAGTTTTGAAGCTTGAGTATGAATGGGCCCGAGGAAGAACGAGGGTTCTGGAGGATGGTAAGAGCATGTGAACACCAAGGAAGGGGTATAAGAACAGGCTACAATGGGGATTAGCCTTCAGTGTGGTAGGAAAGGAAAAGGCATGTATGAAGAACTTGGTAGACTGAATTAGTGGTCTAGATTCTTCACTATTTTACACCCGAATTATACATCCATTCCCGTGCAAGGACTCTTTCATCTCCCTAGACCTTGGATTTGGGCTTGGCCATGTGACTTGCTTTGACTAATGGGATGTCAGTGGCAATGACATGAACAGAGGCCTGAAATGAGATTGGGGGGTTGGGTGGCTCCGTCTTGTTCCTGCCATTGCCACAAGGAGATGGGGAGCCTTTTCCCCTCCAGCCAGGACCCCAGCAGAGCACAGCTGTCTCCACCTCCCACAGAAATGTGATAAAAAGTAATATTGATTGTATGCTACCAAGATTTTTGTGGTTTGTTATGCAGCAAAAGCTGACTAATACCTAGAGCACTGAGCAGCTCGGTTTGGCTAGAAAATATGAGCCAGGACCACACAAAGATATCTTACTGAGATGGCATTAACCTTGAGGGGTATTTCTAGCCCCGCTACTCCAGACAGTGACTGAAATTCAGTGTGAGGAATCTGCTAACACCCACTACACAGACCCTCCAATTAAGCGTTTCAAAAAATTTGAAAGCTACAGAATCAATTATATTAGCTTTCATGGCAAAAAGAAGACAAAATGCCAGTTATAGCTTTTTGTTATTGTAATAGCCGTATTCTACTAACTATAGAGGGAGGGGAACACAATTTGAGAGTAATTTTAGTTTGTTAGTTGCTTTTTAAAAATCATTCTTTGTGTTTATTTGGAAAATGATTTGATCCTGACTACTTCCTGAAGCAGGAATATAAAAAAATGTTAATCTACAAAAACATTTTTCCAGTAGGTGCCGCTCTTTCAAGGGGCTTAAACCTATATCTTATATTTCCCTCTATAAAGCTACATCTGGCATTTGAATAACTTAAAGGCAGTGGGAGAGAAAAATACCCATTTAAATAGCGAAAACAGGCAGGCCCAGAGTGAGCCAGCCCTTCGCAAGTGTCTCAGAAGGCAGCCTGCTTGGAAATCAGTCTTAGGAATGAAAGCATCACCCTGTCACGTTGCAAGGCCAGAGATCTTGCTTTGATTTAAAAGAATGTGATCAAATACATATTCACCAGTTCTGTGATACTCCCCTCTTCGACACATACATCCTAATTCCCCTCCACTTGCCCGTGGGCTGGGCTAAGGGACTCCCTCCTAACCGAATATACCAGAAGTAAAAGCTTGTGACTTCTGAGACCACACAGTCACAAAAAGGCATGGCGAACTCCTCCCTGCCATCTCTCTTGGATCAGCTGGCTCTGAGGAAAGCAGCCGCCATGTTTTGAGAACATTCAAGAACCCCTGTGGAGGGACCCACCCCTCTCCTGCTGAATGTGAGCAGAGGAGCCAGGGAGGGCCTGAGACTGCTGCCAGAGGCGCTGTGAGTGCGTTGTCTCGGATGCAGGTCTGCCAGATCCAGTCAGACCTTCGGAGAGCCGCCTGCAGCCCTGGCTAACATCATGACTGCGGCCTCATGGAAGACCCTGGGCCAGAACCACCCAGCTAAACCACTCCCGTGTCCCTGACCCATAAAAACCGGGATCATGCATGTGTTGTTGTCTTAGAGTGCTGTTTTAGGGTAGCTTGCTGCACAGTAATAGATCACTAACACATAGAGCTTCTCTCTACAGACATGATGAATGTAGAGTCCCTCTGTAATTAAAAAAAAACCCTACAAAATAAAAGATGATACAAAGAGAAAGAGCATTCATTGCCTTAAATTTACAATATATTAGGAAAACACAATCCACCAAACCTTCAGGGAAAGGTCTTGTTCCAAAGGACATTCAAACTGGACTTTACCAGATAAATATCAGGTGAGAAAAGAGAACACTCTATCTTTGCTTCTCTGGCGTTCATCTCAGAAGACGAGAGGCAGGGGATGGGGAAGCCAGAGAGCAAGAAAGCAAACATGTATTTCAGCAAATTTTTAACAGCAATGAAAAGACTGTGTCTCATGCAACATAATATCATCTATAACGCAAGATCACAGGGAAGACTTGTAAATATTTAAGCAACAACCAACAAATTATTACGAGAGTTCTACCAGCCCTCTTTCTTTAATCAAGTTAATCTGTCCCATAAAAACAATTTTTCCAGGAACTAAAGCAGGCTACAAGGGTCATTAAGAAGTTCTACAGATGCTTACCACTGAGGCATTCCTGGCTCACAACTGCTGTGCTTTCATTCTGAACTTGTGACCAGCGTTTGCTGCCAAATGTATCGTCAGTGCCAACTGAGCTTTTCCACCGCAGGAATAGTGAACGTGCGAACCTTCCTTCCTCTCTCAGCTTTGAATGAGTCTGGGACCCAGTTTTCTCTCTAGACTTGTCAGCCTCGCTGATTCACAGTGAACTGAGGCTTGAGCATTAGGGATGCAGATTCAGCGTCCTGAGTCTGCAGCATTTTTCCACCCTGACTGCCGGTTTGGTGACTCTGTGAGGGATTGTCACGGACACAGGGCACCCAGAGGATGGCTGGGCGCTGCTCTACCTGTGGCTGCCTGCGGAATTTCAGCTGTGATTCCTCATCTCCCCCTCCTTGCTTCCCCTTTTTCTCATTGTCTGCAACAAAGTCCATCTTTTTTCCAGCTAACCACAGCACCTTAGGAGTGATAAAATTCAGACGCTTAAATCTTGTCTTTCCTTACTCAACCATTAGAAACATGGCTGTGTGGCAGGAAAAGCTTGAGGGGAGTAACTTTCCAACTTCAATGTCCTTAAAAACAACAAAAAATGATTCCAGGTAGCAAACAAAACGGGAAAAGTTCTCTTGATTAAAGAGGATATTCCAACATGGCTTTTATTTTTGTCCTCAGTGATAATAATGGAGTCACTAGCACTCTTAGCACACAAAATATCTGACTCCACAGAGTGCATGTAAAGAGCTAATGACAGCTGTGGGACTCAATGAGTTCCGGTGGGGAAAGTCTTCAGAACGATACTTGCCAGTCATTTTGTTTCCCAGGCAGTGGCTGGAAAAGACACTGCCACTAGCAACTGGTTTTATTTTATTTTTTTTTTAATTTTTTATTGTTATTCAATTACAGTTGTGTGCCTTTTCTCCCCATCCCTCCACCCCACCCCAGCCAAAGCCCCCTCCCTCCCCCACCTCCACCCTCCCCCTTGATTTTGTCCATGTGTCCTTTATAGTAGTTCCTGTAATCCCCTGTCCTCACTGTCCCCTCCCCACTCCCCCCTGTCCATTGTTAGATTGCTCATAACTTCAATGTCTCTGGTTATATTTTGTTTCCTTCTTTTTTTCTCTTATTTATTATGTTCCAGTTAAAGGTGAGATCATATGGTATTTGTCCCTCACCGTCTGGCTTATTTCACTTAACATAATGCTCTCCAGTTCCATCCATGCTGTTGCAAAGGGTATAAGCTCCTTCTTTCTCTCTGCTGCGTAGAATTCCATTGTGTAAATATACCATAGTTTTTGGATCCACTTGTTTGCTGATGGGCACTTAGGTTGCTTCCAGTACTTGGCTATTGTAAATTGTGCTGCTATGAACATTGGGATGCACAGGTTCTTTTGGATTGGTGTTTCAGGGTTCTTAGGGTATAATCCCAGCAGTGGAATTGCTGGGTCAAAGGTTTTAGAGGACGGTCGGCATTCGAAGGCTTCTCTGGAAAAGGCCTTAGTAAGAACAATATAACAAAAAAACAAGAGGTCTGCTGACCCAGGAACATGTGCCTGAAAAGTAGGAGGAGGTAATTTACATTTGTTTGCATAATGTCAATGATGTATTTGCTGTCTTAGTAAATCTTCAGTGTGAACACAATAGAGACAAATGCAGAAAGACTAGGTAGTTACATAGTTACATGAACCTGCATTTGTAGCTGGTGCATGCTCAGTAATTCTTAAAAATAACTTCATTCTGACTTCTTCATTATGCTTTCAGTATTGGCAAGCTGAGAATATGCATCACGGAGGAAATTGTTAGACTATAAATTACTTCCCTTTTACTGTTTTATATTACACTAGAGTGCATTCTAGTTTTTAAAATTATGTGTGAAGATAGGTTATTTTTATTATCTATGAATTTCATTTTAGAAGAGTAGAAGAGACGTGGCAAAATTATTTGTTACAGAAAGGAAATATGTGTCCTAGGGTTGAGAACCATGGCCTTAAATGTTTCAAGCCCTTTCTCACCTCAGGACCTTTGCACACACTATTGCTGTCTCTAGTATGCCCTCCTCTAAGTCTCTTATTTACATGCCAAACTCCCAACCTTTCAGGCTTCGCTCAGCTAAAACCTCAGCTGACTGTCTGTGCTCATACAGCATCCTGCATTTGTTCATAGCACCTATAACAACTGATTAAACTATTCATGTGTTTAATATCTGTCTCCAGGCTAGGCGCACAAGGGCAGGAACATGTGTCCTGTTCACTACTCTTCCTATAACACCCAGCACCGTGCCTGACGCGCAGTGGGTGATCATAAGTTAGAGGAATGAAGGAAGATCTGCAAAGGTTATGTCGTAAGACCAAACAGCCACAATGACATAGCCAGTAAGTGGCAAAGCTGGCATTCTCACCCACGTGCGATTGATGCCCCCAAGCCCAAGCTGTCCACCGGGCATGATGCTTCCAGTACAGCAGCATCACAAACGGTTTCTTTTCTAAGATAATGGAAGTAAAACAGGACTGGATCGCCTTGTTCCCAGTTTTCCCCTACTTGCCCCCATGGTGAGATACTAGAAGAGAAGCATAACATCTATAGGTACACCCCAAATTGCCAGAACCATGACCTGTACCTTACAGGTAACTCCCCTACTTGGACTCTTATACAGCCTGGGCACGTGCTATGATCCTGTAACACTCGTCAAATGCCCAAATGTGCAAACACAGGAAACGTTTTGATCACATTCATATTTACCCAACAGATCACCTGGCTTCATCCCCAAGCGGGTTCTTTGCCAGGTCATGGATGCCTCCAGGCTATGGAAACACAGCGGAACAGAGCACACAAGGGACTTGCAAACGGCAGGACCACAGCCTGCTACGACACTCCAATCAGTCCAGCAGTTCGCATGTTTTGAAATGCAGTTATCAGCAGCCATCGTGAAACAGGGTTCACCAGATGCTCCCCAGTTCTGGCCTCTCATGTGAAGCCCCCACTAGGCAGTGGGTTCAAAGGTAGCAACAGGGCAGAATGGAGCAAACACAGATACTCTGCAATCACACAGACCTGGATTTAAACTCTAGTCCCCTATTGCTCAGCTAAGTGACCTTGGACAATCGACAATCAGATGAGCCTCAGTTTCCTCACCTAAAACTGGGGAGAATACCGACCCCATTCTGAAAGCATTTACTTTCAACATTATTCGGTTATAATTTACCATCTCCTAGCTTGTACATTCGGTAACACTCAATATTCCTTCCAAACCACGTCTTTTTCTGTGTTATCCAAATGAGAATGCGCATATATATAGGGCTGAGCACAATGCTGGCAGATGCATTTGGTGCCTAAAAGTGAAAGCCACGATTATAGCATTATCTCACACACCGCCAAGCCAAGAGCCTTGCATAAACACTGCATTCGATAAATGTTTGCTGATTTACTGTACAAAATAAACCAGATATGAATTCCAGCTGTTATGGGTATACCATTTAAACATGAAAATCTTTAAATGGATAGTTCCTCTGATCCACTATTTTTGGGATGTTGGCCTATAAACCCCAACCTTAAACCCCAAACCACACCCCTCAGTCGGTGATCAATAAAATCACCTTCCCATGTGCTCCAAGGGCATCTCATCTCCTGTCTTACCGTGATCTTCCAGGTAAATTTCAGAGTTCTGTTTCTACACTGTGCTCTTTAGGAATATAATGGGGGGGGGCAAAAACCATAATTTATTTGTAAAAAATTGTGTACTTATTCTTACATGTTTAAACTTCAGTCACCTTTGAAGTACTCTCCATTTGATGCAATACACACATTAAGACTTTTCCCACTGTTCAACCTAGTTTTTGAACTTGTCGATTTTGATGCCTTTTAGTGCTTCTGCCATTTTTTGTTTCAACTCTTCCACAAAACATTGTCCTTTGAGGACTTTTTTCATCCAGGGAAACACAAAAGTCACTTGTGGCAAGACCAGGTAAATAGGGAGGTTGGGGCACAGGGGTCATGCTGGTTTTGGTCAAAAACTGCTCAACACTCAGTGTGGTGTGAGCGGGTGTGCTTGTAAACCACCCCTCCTGAAAGAGGCAAACGCATTGAAAGAGTCTTCAAAAAAATTCACTGAAGCTGAATGCAGCTTCTCACAACAACGCCAGCTGCTACACTGGTACTGATGGGTTGCTAGAAGACTCACCTAGCAGGGGAAGCCTGTGCTACAAGGGCCCTCCCTCCAGAAGACAATTCCGTTTTTGGGGGGCCCCCCTTGGTATATCCATATGTAGCTAAGAAGATTATATCATGGAAATTCGTATTTCAAGGGTTGTCTGGGCTACGGTTTGAGGACTCCTGGGTGCTTTTCCCCTGGTCTAGGCATTCAAGTGCTCTTGCAGAGCAAGAAAGACTCAGCCTGGCAAGAACAAGGACAGGGTTTCCGAAAAGACAACTTGTGACTTGCTGAGGATGACTCACGCACTGGCTCTGTGCCCCCTGAGTCACAGCTGACCTGTCACCAGCACCATCAGAGGTGCCCTGCTGACAGAGGGGACCACGCTTCTGGCTGCCAGATCTTTGGTGTCCTACAGGGAAATTGTGCCCATCTCTGCATCTGCTGATTTAGTTAGTACCCTGCACAGGAAAAGCCTTCAGAGAGGAAAGTCAGAATTGGGTCAAAGAAACAATAATCTAGTGAGTACCAGTTAATGTGCAAAGCAATTCAGACCTGATCCCTGTTCTCAGATATCTCATGGTTCACTAACACCTGATGGGTGTCAAAATGGGGGAGAGAGATAGTCAGGGCATCAGGGGCTCAGTGGGGGAGATATTTGTGGTCTGGGTCAATCAAGCCAACTTCACGCATGAGACAGGGGTTAGGCTGAGCCTTGAACTCAGACTCAGACACACAGAAGACAGAAAATGAAAAGGACATTTCCAAAGTGGAACAAGGGGCACAGAAGTGCAGATGCAAGAAATGCGCTTGGCCTGTTGGCATGGATCAAGAATGAACGTGAAACAGTATCTTTGTAATCTGCACTTTACATCACAGATCTTATAAAAGGAATACATCCTACCCATCTCACAAAAGCAACGTGACTCCCAGGGCAGACGGGTAATTGTTTTGCTCAGATCTACATTCCATAAATTGTGTCTTAGAAAATACTTTTATCAGTTGCCTCTTTTCCCATCTCTTTCTTTGTGGTTAATATCTAGCCCCAATTTCCCACATCTCTTTGATCTTACTATTGTATTATACAATACTGCTAAGTCCTGTAAAGGGTAGAAAGGCTAAGTAGTATCTCTATTTTAAAGAAATTATTGTAGGAAATATAAAACATTGGCCCATTCAATTATTAAATAAAATGATGTCTCATATCATAGGAAGATGAGCCACAGACAGTATTTACTCTGGAGTTGAGAGCTAGCATGTTCTACACAGGCACAAGTGAATCATATAACAATTTCACTCGTGACTCACCTCAGGGGCCACTACCTATATCGCCTAGGATGGGCACTGCGCAGAAAAAGTGCCAGACCCTGGAAGAGAGCTCTCTGCTGGCCGTGATGGAGGTGTGATGCCATGTATGTCCAGAGAGGGGCATCTTTTCTTACTTCCTCCATCTAGAGGGGACATTCATTCTCTCATGAACACAAAAGCCTCTTAGAAGGAGTTGGGGATTCTGATCTTCTTTTTTCATACAAGCAGATGTGGCTCTTGATAAACACTCGGTAGACTACTCAGTTTTCTCAACCTTGGGGATAAATAAGAAGCTGCAGAATAGATGGGGTAAAATTAACTTAGGTCCATTATTTCGGACTTTATCATCGGGGAGGCACCACTGTTCGGCTCTGCCTCACTGCTCTCCGTGAGGGGGTGGCCCAGCTTACCTCGTTCTCCTGGATTCCCTGGTACACCTGCATTTCCTGGGAAGCCTGGGGTACCTGGGGGCCCTTGTTCACCAGGGGTTCCAGGAGGGCCTGGTCTCCCCGGCTCCCCAGGAGGTCCTTGGATGGTCCGGATTGATGAGGAGTGGCTGGGAATCTGGTTGAGGATGGCTGTGTACCTGGCCATGTGACCTGAGACAGGAAGGACAAAGACAGCTTTCAATCAACTGTCACACAAAGGGAGGACTGGAGGTGTATCTGTCGAGGCTCCGAACAACTCTGTTAGATGCCCACCAAAGGGGAAAGCACACCCCTCTGAAACATGCTGATTTCCGATTCAAAACTTTTTACATTTCACTTTGGATGCTATGACCAGCTGGAGTGTATTCAAGTCGCGTCTCATGTGTTTGGAATTCCACAGCTCACATCAGCATCTCACAAATATCATTTGAACAGAGGTCACGAATTTTATCTTTCCCCCAGCATTTATCTGACCCCCTAAATCCTCACCCAGCTGCCCCTTTTCTCCAGCAATTTCTCCACGAGTTGTCTTTTTTCCAGCCCACAATGTCTGCTCCACCCTCTTGCTCACAAATCTACAGACAAGTGCTGTTTCGATTCATCTCTCTGTTGCCAAGCGTTTGTGCAGTAACCTTTACTTGGGTCCCAGCTGCAGATACTCCCACTAGCTTTATTTTTTTTAAATCTGGCTTTCTCTCCCATAGTCACTTAATTCGGTTGCTTCTGGAGGGATATATTTTAATAATTAGAAGTATAGATTTATACAATGCTTACTACCATAATGCATCATTTTTCTAGCATCGTGAGAAGGCAACCTTTTCCCACATAAATGAACTTTCTAGATAACTGTTACTTATCCCTTCTCAAACATTCAAACTTAAAGAATAGTGCCCTAGCTGGTGTGGCTCAGTGGATTGAGTGCCAGTGTGTGATGCAAAGGGTTGCTGGTTTGATTCCCAATCTAGGGCACATGCCTGGGCTGCAGGCTAGGTCCCCAGTAGGGGGCATGTGAGAGGCAACCACACACTGATGTTTCCCTCTCTTCCTCCCTCCCTTCCCCTCTCTAAAAATAAATAAGTAAAATCTTTTTAAAAAAAGAATAGTAACCATTTTTAGAGGGACTATTCTGAAATGTATTCAAGCATTCTTAAGCAGAGGACCATGACTGTAACTAGAATTGGCTTCCTGATGACTCAGAGGCCATCAGCAGCGGTGCCGGGGATGTTGGGTGGGGTCAGGCATTTCTGCATGGACATTTTCAGTTTCCTCCTTTGATGAGGGGGTGTCCTCTGTCACTTCCCCTGCTCTCATCACTTTGGTCTCACAGTTTCCCATATGACCTTTCTTAGCATAATTGTCCTGATCAGCTCTGGACTGAAAACCAGATAACTGAGTATGAAAGGCATTAGATACAAACTGATAAATCAAGTTCTGGATGAAATAAGGAGCCTGGAGCCACCTGCAGCAGTGTGTGGGGCGTGGAGGTGGGAGAATACAGCCTCCAGGTAGGTTGGGTCTTGCCCATACAACCGCTTCCATTTCCTTCTCCCACAACTGCATGGATGGGCAGGGCCTCCTTATTTCACAGAACTGCTCCGGTGTTCTTGTATAATCCCCTGCTGGCTCCCAGTTCCTAAAAGTCGTTTACTAGAATCTGAGAATTCCTGAGGGGAAAACTCTACATTGTAAACTCTCCTTTTTGAGTGATGTTATAAACAATCATATATTTATACAAGACTTTTATTCCAGAGTTGGATAAGACAGCAACTATTGTGAAATCTTCCACATACCCTGGTCAGTGAGTCATATGAGGATTTAACCCTTAGGTTTCTTTAAAACAATTATCTGCTCATTTACATTGAACACTTGAAATGGGAAACCTACAAAAGAATCCAAGATACAGGTTAGCTGTTGATGTACCTTACTCACTGTTCAATTTCCCTTTTATTTATAACTTACCGTGTTTTTAAAGATCTTATTTTGGCATTACACTTGAACAGTTTCATTTAACTAGTAAATTCTCTCATACACACATTCAATTTGAGCAATATAATATGAAATGAAATAAAGTTAAAATATAGAGAGCATTACTATTATGCCTGGTAGCTTTGTCCTCCTTTGTGCTGAGATTTTTGTTTTAATGAAACCTCTCCCAAGGTTATGCAGACCTTTATCCCAAGCACTGCCCAAGGAGAGATCTGGTTTTATCAACCACATACGGAATTTTGGACCCCGGCCTTAGGGCCTTCTCACACCCTTACAGGACTCCCAAACTTCCCTGGCTTAAATCAAATATAACCTCAAAACTTCTAAGGCAGCCACTGGGTGAAGTCAGCCCTGGAGATAAAGGACATGATGGGGTGGAGGGCTTGACAGCCAAAGGCCAGAGCTGGCAGGGTTTGAGAGGAATATTTCATCTCCGCTTAGCCTCAGATCTGCCTGGAACTGAACAAATTACTGGCAAAGAGAAGGGCCCTCTGGTTAGATTACGGAGACAAAATGCAGTCAGCGGCCAGGGTGGAAATGTGCAAAATGGATGAGTGTTAAGTGAATAAGCAGGACTTAGCCGCTGAAATACTAGACTGTGGAAAAGCTCAGCTTTAAAGTGGGAAAATAGGACAGGTGTCATACCAAGCGCGTTCCAGGGTGAGTTTTGGCATAGAGCACAAGTATTATATCAAATGTCTCATGAAGACTGGCCGTGTGTGTGTGTGCTGGCATAAATCTTAAAGAATAAAGGAGAGGACCTTGGGCTAACCAAAAGAAATGGACGAGAAGGAGGCATTGATTTAAATCTAGTGAGTTAATGGAAATCAACACCCTAAATCACGTTTTCGAAGGCAGCTTCTGAGGCCTCAGTCTGGCAGTTTCAGGTGCTGAGTGCTTGAGGAAAGAAGTGGCCCATTTGGGAAGATGAGGAAGGAATAAAAGATTTGATGGGGACAGTCAAGTGAAGTCTATTGGGCAGGCAGAGAGCTCTTGGACAGATGACCGGAGGAACTGGGCCTCTATACCATCGCTGCAGAAATCGGGGGTAATCTGCACGGCCTCCTGGATGGCTTGGTGGCGGCCACCTGTACAACTTGCATGTCTGTGCCGAGGTGTTTTCCTCCGTCGTCACACTGACGGGAAAGGCACGTCTTTGTGTGGACGAGCGACAGAGGGCCTCTGGAACTACGGCGCACTTACTCTGGATGAGCTGTTCGCACACCTGACGTGCCACCGCTCTCACCGTGGCTTGAGACTGCAGGTCACCCTGGAGGAGAAGAAAAGCAGATTCCTGACTCTCAGCCACAGGCCCAGCCACATGGCAGGACGTCCAGGTGGAGACCTGACTTCACCCACTGTTCCCACCTGGGCTCTTTGGCTCCAAGCTACAGGTAGAATTGACTATGGTGGAGCATGCAGAGAAGGCGTAAGCAATGTGACATTCCTGGTGCCTTTCTTAACTTCTTATTAAAGGTTCCTGGGAGCCTTTATTAACTTAAAAAGCTCAAGGAAGCATTTCTGGTCCCAGATTCTAAAAAATTTAATAGTTCTGAAACAAACCCACAAGTATATTATTTAATGCCTCATTTATAGCTCTTTGGAGCTTATAAAGTGCAGCACTTTCTTGAGAAATAGCTTACTTAATTCGAGTAACAACTTGGAGGAAAGGTGTTAAACCTACTTTATAGACAAACAGAGTTAAACACATTGCCCAAGGGTTCACAGAGGTAACTGGATGAGCCCAAGGTCCCTGCTGTTTCCACAATAGCCGACAGCACAATTATATTAGCAGCTGTACAATTTCTCCAAGGAGAGATAAGGCCCCTAAAAGAACCTGATTTAAGGTCCATGGCCAGTTCTTGATTCTATGCCTGCCCCTGTCCTCTGTATGCCAGTATTGGAAAAGCTTGAGTCCCATTCTACTCCTTGGCATCTGTGTAGAGGTTTTGCTTTTCTGAAGCCTTTCCTGTGTGTTATATAATTTCTTTATCAAATCCACTTGGTGACCCTGGCTGGTACAGCTCAGTGGATTGAGCATGGGCTTCGAACCAAAGGGTCGCCGGTTGGATTCCCAGTCATTAGGGCACATGCCCGGATTGCGGGCCAGGTCCCCAGTAGGGGGGGCACACAAGAGCCAACCACACATTGATGTTTCTCTCCCTGTCTTTCTCCTACTCTTCCCCTCTCTCTAAAAATGAGTAAATAAAATCTTTTTTAAAAATCCACTTGGTGAGGACTTTCATTCTCTCTATTTTTCCTTAAAGAAATGGACTGAAGGTCATCTAATGGATGGTAGCAAATCTGCAGCTAGTAACCAGCTCTCCTGACTTCCAGCCCACAAGGTGTTTTCTGCTTGAAAATGGGCTCACGGTCAAATGCGGTGAGCAGGGAGCGGGGAGAGCAGAAATGGCTAAGAGCAATGAATGATCCTGATGGTAAATGGTGACCCTTCGTCAGGCCAAGCAATGAGAGGTGTGCAGTTAGCTCTGGCTGGTAAGCAGAGTCAGACAGGCTACTTACTCGTTCTCCTCGCTCTCCCTTTGCTCCAGGAACACCCTGTAAAATTTCAGATGTTAGAGTTACTCGTAACACCACACTCAGCTGTGCATACGGACAGTTTATCTTTTCTTATTTTATCAAGACATTTTTCTTAGCACCAGTAATTCTGCAGCACAACAGGGACAAACAAACAGCAACCTATCGACCCACCAGGCAGAAATGGCTCTTTTAAACACTGGACTCCTCCAGCCTTTTAATGCATAGACAGAGTACGGGGTTTGGGGTTTTCTTAGATTTTTAAAAATTACAGTTGACATTCAATATTATTCTGTATTAGTTTCAGATGTACAGCAAAGAGGTTGGAAAATCATGTACTTTACAGACTGGTCCCCTCACTGCTTCAAGCACCCACCTGGCCCCACACACATTTATCTCGACATCACTGACTCTATTTCCTATGCTGCAATCTGCATCTCCCACTCCGGCTATTCTCTGACTACCAATTTGTACTGCTTAATCCCCTCGCCTTTCACCCAATGCCCCTACGCCCCTCCCCTCTGACAGCTGTCCTGTTCTCTGTATCTACGAGTCTGTTTCTGTTTTATTTGGTTGGTTGTTTTGCTCATTAGATTCCATATATAAGTGAAATCATATGGCATTTGTCTTTCTTTGATTGGCTTGTTTCATTTAACATAAGGTCTTTGACACAGTATATTTTAATATAACACCGGGATCATGTGGCAGCACTGCTTTGTAACATCGTCTCACTGAATAGGTCTCTCACATTTTTCCACACTGAACACCAGTCTATGAATTGCACTCTATTGGTGCTTCATTATTTATTTCACACATCTCTGCTAAAGACCTAAACGGTTTCCATTTTTTAAAGAATAGCTCTGGAAGGAAGGGGTAGATCTTCCAGCCTAAGAGTTCAAATAAGAGCTGAGGTCTGTGAAATCGCACAGCCTCCCTCTGCTTTTCTTCCAGAATAATAGCACACGGTTCTTTCTCCCTGAGAATGGGAGCTCCTATTACCGTGAATTCTCAGCTGAACTATTATTTTGTCTTGTGGCTTAGCTACTCTTTGACCCATAAGAAACTACTATAACTGTAAAACTTTTACTGAAAAACAATGGTGTGTTTATGTCTCTGCAACGAAATTACACTTATAATGCAAAACATGTGTCCTCAGAAGGATTTCGTCTTTTGTTTCAATTGTGAGACAGTGTAATAAAAGCAATTGATTGAACAACATTTTTATAGTTTCACCCAAAGGATAGTGAGTGGCATGTATAGATGGAATCTGCCACGATGTCAGGCTGTTCCCAGGTGTTACTGCAATCTCAGCAGGTCCCAAACTAAACTGAGTACCTTCTCCAAAGGCTCCATTCATTTAATAGTAACCAAAATTCAAAATTCTGGGTTCACCGCATGGTGTGCAGATTAACTGGCTGTCTGACTTGTAGTGTTTGCTGCTGTCGGAGCTGTAAATATTTCTACTACAGCTGATTTCAAGCTGCAAATATGCTGTCCCTGAAGATGGAGTTGAGAAGGGAAGAGAAGCATGTCATCTACCCTCCAGAGCAGGTAGGTACCAACCAGCGGGAGCCCACCACTTGCTCTACCTTTTCTCCTCTTTCCTTGCTTCTCGCATGTCTAGTACACACACACTTTGCATTGCAATTCCTTAAGACCCATCCCCTTTATTCCATCACTCAGACGCTACCCTTACCAGGGCACCTGCAACTTCCTCCTATCTGGCCTCCCTAACTAACTAAAGACCTCCGTCCAGGTCCTCCTCCACACAACCACCAGTTGTATCTTCCTCAGACACCAGCAGCACCCAACTGAGAAAGCTCAGAGGCTAGTGATCGATGGCAGCTCCTCCTGTATCCACAATCACTCACCAATTCTTCGACATTCATGTGACAAAGTCAAAGTGCTGGGATTCAAAGTCTTTTGTTCTTTAGCCCCAACCTCTCCTCAAAATTACAATTTCTCATTCCCACCGACCTGGGCTACTCAGTGTATGAAAACATGTGAAATGGGGAAAGACTATTAAGCATAAATCTTGTCAGTTACCAAGCAACAGAGGAATAGTCTGATGCGGGACTTACGTAGTTCTGGTACCGGTTTTTGAGACTAAATTTTTATGGTCGTGTACATTTAACTACAAATCAATGCACGGATTTCTCTTCTCTCTGCACAGATGGCAAGAGCTCTAAAGCTGGGGCCACAACATAAATTACCTTGTATTTCCAAAACCAGCTAGCGTTTTCCTTGCACACAAGAGTCTCTCAAACATTTAACGAAGTCCAATATTAAACTGAAATAGTTATTATAAATCTAGGATGGCTATCTACCATCTCGGATTTTAAGTTTCCTTTTGCTTTGTTAACAACATGAAAAAATATTAACTGACTTCAATTCCAAACATAAACCCACCCATTAGTGTGCTGTAAATAACTTTCCATTATTACACATGAGATCGATAATCAGCAAGGCCCAAGAAAACTTTATTAAAAAATACACACAAACTCATAACGTAAAGGTAGAATCTGAGTGTTGTGCATGTGGGTGTTCGCTCTAAATCCTTTCAATCTGGGGTGTGTTTGAAAATTCTCGTACTAATGCTTTGGGGAAAGAAGGTATACGGTGTGGGCTCGGCAAGCCACTTAAACGCTCTGAGTGGTTTGTAATATGAGGCCATTAAATTAAGTGCCCTCCGGGGCCCTTTACAAAGCTGACATGCCAGTATCTCACAATGCAGTCATTATTTGGAACAAGGTTACACCAGGGACAGAGATTAATGAAAAATACCAGAGCGGGGCTCACAAGAAGTATCTCAACCTCTACAAAGCAAGCAGATCCGCACTATCCGTGCTGTCTCCCAGCCCGTGCACTTCATGAAGGCAGTCTGTCCAGCTAACGACCTTGGGCAACCTCGCTTCCTAGGACTGAGTTCGGGCCATACTCAGTTGCTCAAAAATATGTGCCGAGTGAACGAATGAATGAATTTTACTTCAAGGCGGGATGACAAGCCAATTTGTGCTTCATTTTAACTGCCTTGAGGAAAAAAAAGAGAAAAGAGAAATTAACTCTTTAACTCTTAAAGAGTTAACTCTTTCAGTGTATTAACTCTTTTTCTCTTAAAAAAGGAGAAAAATATTTATGACATACTTGGGCACTGGGCCTCTAGATGATTAGAAAAAGAGTTCATTTTGTTAAAAAGTACCCAATTTTCATTATAAAAACTTTGGGCAAATGATTTTCAAGGCACCCCTCCCCACCCCCACTCTTTGGAGAATGATTGTATTGGCCGCGTCCCCTTCCCGATTTCTTAGGCTGAGCAAGTGGACAAGTCCCTAAAGATGTAGTAACGTCCTCTGCAGGGTCTAACTGGAGCTACTTATGTTACCACAAAATAAATTTCTAATGGAACCAGCTTTTCAAGCATTATATGCAAAACTGAAATGAAAATCAGCAAACACAAGTAAATATTTTATATTTTTAATATATTAAGAAACGTAAAACTAGTAGTTCATACTTAAGCTGCTTTGACCATATCCCAAGCACTGTTCTTGGTGTATTAACTTACTTAACATTCATAACAGTCCTATAAAATTAACTCATTTCATCCTTATAAGACTTCTCTAAGACAAACTCATTTATTCTTTTTTAAAAAATATTTTTATATAATTATATTTCATTGATTATACTATTATAGTTGTCCTGACTTTTCACCTTTTGCCCCCTCCACCCAGCACCCCCTACTCCCTCAGGCAATCCCCACACCATTGTTCATGTCCATGGGTCACGTGTATAAGTTCTTTGGCTACTCTAGTTCCTATACTGTACTTTACATCCCCATGGCTATTCTGTAACTACCTATTTGTACTTCTCAATTCCCTCACCTCTTTACCCATTCTCCTCCTACCCCCACCCATCTGCCAACCATCTGGTAACTAACTTCTTTTCTCTAGCTGCTTTGAAGAGTCTCTCTTTATCTTTAACTTTTGGCCATTTAATTATGATGTGTCTTAGAGTGGGCCTCTTTATATCCATGATGATTGGGATTCTCTGTGCTTCCTGGACTTGCATGTCTATTCCCTTCACCAAATTAGGGCAGTTTTCTCTCACTATTTTTTCAGATAGATTTCCAATTTCTTGCTCTTTCTCTTTCCCTTCTGGTACCCCTATGATGTGAATGTTAGACCTCTTGAAGTTGTCCCAGAGACTGTTTATACAAACCTCATTTTTTTTTATTCTTTTTTTCTTGTTCTGCATGGTTGTTTTTTGCTTCCTTATGTTCCATATCATTGATTTGATTCTCGGCTTCATCCACTCTACTGTTGTTTCCTTGTGAATTGTTCTTTATTTCAATTAGTGTATCCTTTGTTTCTGAATGGGTCTTTGTTATGCTGCTGAGGTCCTCAGTAAGTTCCTCGAGCATCTTTATAAACAGTGTTTTGAACTCTGCATTTGACAGATTGCTTATCTCCATTTCATTTAGCTCTTTTTCTGGAGTTTTGATCTGTCCTTTTATTTGGGCCATGCTTCTTTCTCTCCTCATTTTGGCAGCCTCCCTGTGTTTGTTTCTGTGTATTAGGTAGAGTTGTTTTGACTCTGTGTCTTGGTAGTGTGCCCTAATGTAGTAGGTGTCCTTTAGGGCACAGCCTCCCCTATCACCCAAGCTGGGTACATGAGGTGTGCCCTTCATGTGGGCCAAGTACACCTTCCTCTTGTAGTTGAGCCTTGGTTGCTATTGGCCAGGTCAATGGGAGGGATTTACTCAAGCCAGTCAATTGCAAGGATTGGCTGTGACCACTGACCACCAACCTCTGCCCTCAGTGGAGGATCAGCTGTGCAAAGTGGTGGTACTCCAACATGGTCTGTAGCTGTCCACTGGGTGCGCTGGCCCTGGGGATTTCCTGGGTGGTGCAGGCCAAGGTCAGCTTCTACCTGTGTTTTGCCCAGAGCACCTTGCCTGGGCTGTAAGTAATCTGAGATGGCTGCTACTTGTGCCGGGCTTGGAGATTCCCAGGCAAAGCCAAGCTATGATTCTAATCTGACTGCAGTTAGGGCTCACTGAAGCCAGCTCTTGCTTGTTTGATAGGATTTATGAGCCAAGACAAGCCATTCTTATGGAAAAGCAGCTTGGGTAGACCCATAGGTTGGGTGGGGAAGAGCAGCTGGGAATCTCAAGAGCAGCAGGGTGGGTCAAACAGTGTTAGCCAGGTTGATGGAGTCTCAGATATGACACAAGCCTACCAGCTCTGTTGGGGGAGGGTTTAGCAAAGGGACAATGGCATCTGCTCACCTTGATGCCAGACACTTCAGTTTCTCCCTGTATTCCACTGGTGCCTTTCAAGAGCTACTCAGGTGCTGGAGCTCAAAGGGAGTGAGTCTGAGTAGGTGAGTCCATGTGTGGGTTCTTTAAGAGGAACTGCTTGGGACTCCAGAAGTTTCTTCCATTCACTCAATCCCCACTGGTTTTTGCAGCCAGAAGTTGTGGGGACTTATCTTTCTGGCACTGGAATCCTGAGATGGGGGCCTGGTGTGGGTCTGGGACTCCTTGCTCCTGAGATATCCCTCCTGAATTTTTATCCATGTAGGTGTGGGACCAGCCCATTATGCATCTACACACCTCCTACCAGGCTGGATGAATGTGGTTTCTTTCATTCTGTAGTTGTCAGACTTCCTTTCAACTCAATTCCATAGCTGTCAGACTTCCATTCAGCTCGATTTCTGACGTTCCTGAGTAATGGTTGTTAGTTGCAATTTTGATGTGGTTGTGCAAAGAGACGAGCCATGTCTGCTTTGCCACCATCTTGACCAGAAGTCTGCTCATTTATTCTTTATAACAACTCTTGAGATATTATTTCATTGCACATATAGGGAAAGTGATATGTTGAGATGTTAAATAACTTGCCCAAGGTCACACAGTATCAAAATGGAAGAGCTGGGACCAGAACTCAATCAACTGGGCTCCTAAATCCACACACTCCCCAATATATGCCACTACTGTCTCCAAAGAAAGCACTCAGCTAACTTCTCAGCCAATGTCTCCTAGTCCAGTGGAGATTATATATTTCCTAACTACATAATAATTTTAAAAAATCAACCATACATCCCCCAACCTAACTCTAGTCACAGAACTAGGTTTTAACTTGAGTTATTTTATCTTGAGTATTTTTATTTCTGAATCCATACACTATTTGTCATTTCCATGGCTATTATTGATTAAATGGGTTTGCTTGAAACTTAGAAACAGAAATTACAGTGTAAACCTAAGTGAGAAGATAAATGGGCGGCATCAGCTATTGGCACCTTTGTGTTTAATTGGGCCCGAAATTCCTCAGACTCAGTCTCACAATGCTTGTTATTAAGTAGCTACAGGACACAGCTAAGCAGTCTCAGTGAAAGGCCCATTTAGGGAAATATATCTGTATGGCTAGAACTTAGTTTTATTCCAACTTCTCTGACATCTTTCCTTTGATTTTTGCAAAGTAAAACAAAAACAAAATAAAAATTCTGGTGCAAGTGAAGGCCCATAACTCCTCCAAAGTATGCTTTGAGGGAAAACACATCTTCCCTGCAGATGTAGGCCAGAAAAGGTGGCACATTTTCCTTTAATTTCAGGAACACTTCAAATGTAAAGAAAAGAAAATACAGTGGCTACATTCATAGATTCACAGAATTTTAAGTGCTGAAGGGAAGAGGAATAATTTCATGGTCCAAGTCCCACATATTAAAGATGTCTGTTAACTAAAATCAAAACATCCTAACTCACCTCTAAAGGTCTTCCATGGCCTGACCCCCAATCTATAAGAGTAATATTCTAAAATGTCCTTGAACATCACCCTAACTGGAATGCAAACATACTTTTGTTTCTTTCTGTTAACAGATACTTATTAAGTACCCTCTGTGATAGTGAGGTGGAGTCTGGCAGTAAAGATGTCAGCATGATAAAAATTCTCTCCTCGGGAACCTGTCATTTTAGTGGAGCGATGACCATCAACAACGTATCTTGGCCAGAGGAGGAGAGGGTGGCCTCACACAGGAAGTGCACAGTTTTACAGACAGACCAGCCAGGAGCTCACAAGTAGAGAAGGGAAAAGAAAGCAGTCCAGACAAATGGAAGAGCATCCCAAGGGAAAAAAAAAAACCCTGTGAAACAGTACAGCATATATGTGGGGAGCTTTAAATAAAGATGACTCAACCCCAAGCCAAAGGATGACATGCAATCAAGTTGGAGGGGCAAGGAAGGACCCATCGTGAAGTGCCACGTATATCTGGTTGGCTGCTTATTTAAGACCCGTCCTCTGGGGACAGGGATCCAGTGAGGACATTCAAACAAGGGAGTAACACATCCAAGTTGTTCTAGAAAGATCTTCTGGAAGCTGGGAATGGACCAGACCAGGGCCAGAGCTTCTCATGATAATCTTGGTGGGAAATGAGGAGGGCTTGAAATAAAACTCGGCAGTGACAAAGAAGCAAGAGAAAGAGTTGAAAACTATTGAAACGTACAAGGCAGAGGGTGCGCTGGGCCCGCTTTATATTTTTCTCTGATCCCCATACAAACGATGCCATCTTCCTGCCTTTGTGGGTGCAAATCACACCACCCCGCAAGCTCCCATCGAAGGCTGCCTCCTTTGGGAACTGCTCTCCTCACCCCACAGCTCAGAAGGGTGTCCCCCCCTGTTTCTCTGCCTCTGTCCATTGCTGTCTCTCTCTCAATGGCACTTTCATAGTGACTGCCTTGCCTTTTCCTTAAGGCATTTCTGACTTTCTGCCTTTTATTATACCTCCTTACACAAACAAACATTCTCTTCAGATTGTCTGTGAGTGTTGGAAAATATCTTGGTTACCTTTTGTACCCGTCAGAACCCCTCACTCCGCTGTGTCTACACATTGTGGCTGCCAAGTAAATATTTTTAAGTGAACACATTAGGAAACCGAGGTCCTGAGAGGCTAGGAAAATTGCTTAGTGGCTTGCACAGTTAAAGTCAAGTCAGGGCCACATCTAGAAAAAACCCAGGTGGCCTGGATCCTAGGGCAGTGTTCTTTACATGACGTGGCACTGGACCTCCCACCTACATTGATTTTAAGTTAAACGCATGGCCCTTCTCGCACATGCTGTTCCTCTGTGGGGAGGCGCTAGCTGTTAGCTCACACTTGAACCTCAGGCAGCAGTTATGACCACAGCAGCAGTACACAGCCTGCCCTGGGAAGTCAGCGGCTGAAGACAGAGTGCATGGGAGCAAGTGTTCCTGGCACCGACTAGAGGAAACGTGTTGCTATTTTCAGTGGGGCAGTCTGTCTTTCTTGGTCTCTTTCCCTCCTGTTTTCCTAGACAGACATCCATGGGAAAACAACCAAGGCCTTAACACCTTGACACGGAGCCCGCTTGACTAGTCACTCCAGTAGGGCGGGCAGCAGGCATCCGGTGGCTCAGAGCCCCAAGCACAGGGCAAAGTCTGGGCTGGACAGTTCAGGGAACAACTGGCTTTTGTTGTTCTACCCAACGCCTACTGTGGCATCCCCACCCAGTGTCTCTGAAACCAGACAAAATGGCTTCTGGCCCTGATAAAAACGCCACCGTCAAGGGCCTTTTTCTGTGCATTTATAACGAGTCAAAGATAATATTATTGACAAGCGTGGGGAAAAAATGCATTGGTATTTCTGTGTGCTCCATGTTTAGAGTCTGTTCCAGAGGCACAAAAAGGCCAGGTAGATAAGCAGGGAGGGGTTCTCCTTTCCCGACATATTCCATGTCTGACTCTGAACTGCATGCATCCCACTGTCCTCTCTCAAGGTCCCCAGAAACTTGTCTTCTTTCGCAGCCCATCCCTCCTGGCTCAGGAGCAACCCAACTGGGGTTAAGGGAAACTAGCTCTAGGAGATGTCACTAAGACCGCAAGACACAAGGTCACCTCGTTCACAAACACATTTGTCGATTGTCTAACCCAATGAAGTAGGTTTGGAGGTCTTTTTCTGCTTCACTTCAAGATGCCTCAAAAGCTTTGATGTCCTGGAATATCTCATGACTTTTTGAGGGCAGACTTAGTGTGCACTGTCTCTGCCACTCCCTTCACCAGAAGCCCTTGCTCTCTGAGTCCTGCTGACATATTCTGGGACTCCTGTTCCCAGGAGCACGTTCTCGGAGCAGACTGAAGCCTGGTAGCAGAGGCAATATTTCCATACTCCTTTCTAGTGAGGAATGGCCTGGATATGTTTTCAGGGAAAGGATGGTGGAGACAGGTTGGTGTGTGTGTTGTGTGTGCGCATGCTTACTCGTGCTCACACTCGTCTCTCTTGTAGAATTTAGAAAATAAAAATCTATTCCAATTCTCACTACTCCTTGACCTTCTCAAGCCTTGTATATTCTCCTCCCACCCCCCGCCAGGAGACAGGTATAATTAACACACAGCTGTTATATCCAATCCCTGTCAAGGTGACATTGGGTTTACTTAGCTAAATACAAAAGAACGAACAATAACACGTACATATAAGTAGGAGTGTGGCTGACTATACCCCGTTGGGACCCTCTGTCTTTGGCCCTGACACGTGCATAGTTTGATCTTCATCTTTATCCTGGGAGCCTCTGTTTTCCCTTATGGATTCCCACAGTGTCCAGGACCAAACACCATTGTTGACCAACAGAGATGCTGGTAAACGTAAACACATAAATAAACCAGAGGGATGACTAGGCAACCACCCTGACCAGCTCCTGCCGCATACTCACAGGTGGTCCCAGGGCGCCTTGGGGTCCCACGCTTCCAGTGATCCCTGGGACTCCGGGGGCTCCG
The DNA here is from genome assembly GCF_022682495.2 of Desmodus rotundus. Classification (NCBI taxonomy): domain Eukaryota; kingdom Metazoa; phylum Chordata; class Mammalia; order Chiroptera; family Phyllostomidae; genus Desmodus; species Desmodus rotundus. Next base: position 13,345,945 of record NC_071394.1, read on the forward strand.
GGAATGCCCTGAGGGAGAGGCAGGGAAATGAAGCAAAGGTGAGGACCCCCACATTCTCATCGAAGACAGGGAGCTCCCAAGAAGGAGTAAGGGGCACACACAGCAATAGATCCCCTTCCCCTCAATACCAAGACTTCAGGATTCATTGCTCATCCCTGGTCCCAGCTACCAAAGAAGCAGGGGAGACTTTTTTACAGAAGTCTCTGAACTACCAGTCAGGTACAATTCTTTCAAATTCAAGCCTTATCTGCATCTAATAAAAACTAAGTCAATGCAGGTGATCTTATGGCAAAGTGTCCCAGAGATAGATAGAATAATCAAGTCATAGGGATGTATGGTTTTTAAAGGATATTTTAGGGAGAGGTCTGTACCAAAGGCTGAACTGTTACATCAAAGATGGCTGCAGAGGTGACAGGTCTGGCAAAAGAAAATATCTCAAAAGAAGCGAAATGCTTCAAAGCAGAGTACATCCCAGTAGTCTCTGGAAATACTTACAATTGGCCCTGGTGGTCCTGGAGGGCCAGAGGCCCCGTCCTTTCCGGGAAAGCCCTGGGGAAAAGAAACACAGCCTGTCAACTGTGCAGTTGCTTTACATGGCTTTCAGAGTAGGTGCACCTAATTCCATTTAATACTTGGAGGCCAAGTCCTGCCGCTTGCTCTGAACTTCCAGGGATTCGCTGCTTTTGAACTCTTCCTGGGAATTGTTCTTGGCAAGACTTGTGTATCTATTGGCCCTCTGAAATTGTCCAGGGCAGGAACTTTAGGTGTGAGAAATGCTACTCACAAACGTAAGCGGGAACTTGTTTCCAGAAAATGTTTTTGTTCAACGAAGCATAACAAAGGAGAAGGGAGGTCAAGTATCAGTAATCAATGACCAGACAAAAGGATGCAGTAGTGTCTTCCACGCCCTAGGCGAGTGGCGGGGAGGGACCCTTATCACAGGGCTCTGCGTTACAAATCGGGAGTACTAGAGTATCTGCAACTCTGCGCTCTCCAGGAGGACGCGCCGGGGCTTCCTGCTGCAATGATAGAGTTTTGATTGTGGCAGATTTGTAGAATGTATCATCATAGCCTTACAAATGGGTGCCTCTTTGCTCCCCCTTCCATATTGGTAAAACTTAAGTCGGAAAACAAATGTTATTCTTTATTAAAGAAAGTATCTTCCTAAGTTGTTGAACGTGTGTATGTGTATGTTATTGTTATGTGTGTTAAAAAAAATGTAACAGCTGGAATGACTTACTCTTACATGGTTATAGATCTTAGTTGTGGATGCTGGTCCTTGCAATGCAGTTAAAAACACGAGAGGGAATCTTCTATCTAAATTTCATAATAGGCTCATAAAATTTTGTCCAAAATATCACCTGCTACTACACAGAGAAGTGAACCATTCATCTTGGGATTTGTCTCCTATGGGAATAATCCATTCCCATCTTGAACTAAGGCAAACCAACCTCTCCCAGCTTCCTCACTGGCCTCTCCCAATTCTCTTTCTAAAACATGCCCCACTTTTCCAGTGAGCTCTTCTTTCTACTTATTTTGCCCATGAAAATCCAACTTCTTAGGGCCACCTGTCCAAGTTCACTTTATTCCTTCCTACCTCGAGGCATCAAATAGAAGAGAGTAAAGGTGCAGCTGGATGAGAAGAAATGATATGTGAGTTGGGAGACAGGGTATGAGGGGTGGCATGAAGAGGGGGTACAGATAGGATATAGGGAAAGCATCGGTCAGCACGACCCTTTCATCACGTACTTGAGCTCGATTCCCAGCAAGTCCTAAACCCAGAGGATGCAGAGGATTCATGGTTTTCCTTTTCTGCCTGGGCACATTGCGAGGCTACATTTTCCAGCCTCCTGTTCCAACAATTATGTTGGAGCCATCAGGCTGAGTTCTGGCCAATGGAAAGGGGCCAGTTCCAGTCCTGGCTCATAAAAATTTCCCATGGGTAATCCTTCACTTTCATTTCTCCTTCTGTAGCAACTTTAGAGGCCACGTGTCAAAGATGAGAATGTCCCAAGGGGGAAAGACGCTGAGTCCCTAAATGATTATATGGAGCAAAGACCAGCCCTCCCTACTCCTCTACTTACCCCACTGCCAGCAATGGGCGGTGGACACACTGTAGACTTTATGTTCTGCACTAAACCATTGTAATTGGGGGTTGAGATTTTGGGGTTGTTTGTTATAGTTGCTGTTCTATACTAATACACAAGCTAGTGTTATTGTTGGCGTTTTACTCCTACTTCTTTCACTGTGGGTAGTCAGGTCAGAAAGCTGCAGTGATGATGAATCCTGATACAGATGAAGTTACACACACACACACACATCCCTCCTTGGGTCTGCTAACTAGACAACAAAAATTAATACTGATACAGGTCGAAATAAATTATCTGACATGGAGTTAAATATACCATGTCCAGAAAGAAAGACATAAAAAATCAGAACGTGTGAGAGACGAACAGGACCCTAGACCTCACCCAGTCCAACTCCCCCCTAAGTGAGAAAACTTGGAACAAAGAGGTGAGGAGATCCAATCATTAAAAAAAAGGATTTTTTCAAAATCTACTCTTATTTCCTAAGTGAAGTTCACATAAGAAAAAAATGAACTCTGAGCACACATTCCATAATTTGAAAAGACAATTTTAAAAGGACAGCTTTTGCTTCCTGCCTTAAAACTCACCCAACTCTGGCTGGCGAACACGCATGCAGCCGTGTGCAAGCCCGCACACGACACACGTGATACACACCGCACAGCCGGCACACTGCCCCAGGTCAAATCTGTGAATTCACTGAGGGAGGCCAGCATGGCCTACTTTCTTAAAACAAGGGAAGATCGGTGGGAAATAACACATCCATTCCCCTCTTCCAGTCACGTGGAAGGAGTTTACAAAGCAATGCATTCCCCAGTGGTGGGGCCATGGATACCCTCGTGAGCAGTTTGGAATTCAATGATTTATAGACAGCACATCTATAGGTGTCATCTGGAAGGGAAGGTACTGAAGTAGTGTTCCACGAAGGAGCTCACTTGGCAGAGGGGCTAGGGCTTCAGTGTGCTCCAAAGAGGGGGCTAGGTGACATGCTTGTTCATTCCATTCTCCTACCTAAAGAGCGACCTCAGAAGCTGAGGGTCTTAAGCTTAATGCTATTTTAGAAGCATAATCAAAGCCATTTCCCTGCCCCCTAATTTCTTCCTAACCCTAGAAAATTTAAAAAGTTCACATCATTGTTACATTGTTATCATGTAACAATTTTATTTTTCAACTTTTAAATCACACTAGTCAATTTACCTTTGAAAGAGGTTTACTTGTAAGCCTCACATTTGTCACATTATTAAAGAATATTTGCAGAGCTACTATGTGCCAGGCGCACCTTAGGTGTGATGTAGACACTGATGAACGAGAGAGTCTCTTTCACGAGAGTTTACAATGTTGAGAAAAGGCAACAATGGGGGAAAAACCGGCAATGGACTATGATAATGGAAATGGAAAGTTCCACGGGAACATGCAGGAAGAGCATCTAATCCAGGTGTGGGATCCAAGGGTAGGAGAGGTGGAGTTTAATTCAAGGGACCAGGATAGCAGGCCACTGCATCAGCCTCCCTGCCCAAGCCCACCACCCCCTCCCCCCTCCTCCCCACCATTACAGCCCATCCCAGAAAGCCAGTCACCACTGAGGCCGGGCTCTTCCTCTCAGGGTGAGCAACCATAGCAGCAGTTTTTTTATACAAAAGCAATAAACTTGGTGAAAAGTAAAATGTTGTAAAATATCTACAACATACAGAGCAAAATAGCAGATACATTGTAGCTTTGTGATTCAGTTTAAGGTAAAGCTCATTGAATGGTCTTCCACCCTATAAGCTAAAAATGTGATTGCATTTCCCAAAACATTTCTGTATCTATAAATTGTCCATTTTATATCAGGAAGCCAGTCTGAGAAGTAGTGTTTGTGGATTAATCACTCTCATAAAAAGCAGAACCCTTAATTAAGCAATGAAGAATGGATATGAGGAAACAGAAGATTACATGACAAGCATAATGTGGGGGTTTACTGAAGCTGACAAACTGGGTTTTTAAGTGCACGAGCCACTCCCACACAGGGATGTTTTAGAACATGGATAGCTCCAGCCATTTTCCTTACTGGGGACTCCCACCTCAAAATATTAATAGACACCCACAACCCACATTAAAAATAATTTTTGCCATAAAAACTTGAAAGGACTTTTATAATTTGTGTTTGAAAAAATTTGGCTACGACCAACTCATTAAGTTATGGTTGGTGATCATTCATCAGCAAAAGGAAATCTAACCTAAAATTTGTTTTCAAAATCACTAATTATCAAAACAATGCTAAATTTAGCTATGGCTGAAAATGGCAAAACATACCATTTTATAGATATTTGATGAAACATTTACAAATTTCCATTTTTCAGTTTTCTTTTCCATACTTTAGAGCAAATATATATACTTTTCCCGGTCATAAACACACTTTTTGTAGGCTCCTAAACGTTTCTAGTTTCTAGGTAGTATGCCTACAGTTTCTGAAGGACAGCGGCAATGTGCCCACAAATAGTACTGTAACTGAAATGAAAGGCAGAATGTTTATGTCTATGTGGCTACTAGAAGGAGCACTCAGCCCTAGGGACTTATTCACCAGCCCTCTCTTCTTTGAAGCCTACAATGGTGGGCCATGGAAACTAACTTGAAGATTCTGGAATGCCAATTGTTAAGGTCCTTTGCCTGATGCTACACTCCAGGTAGAGTGGGGTCTGTGAGCAGCTGGCACCTGATGAGTTGGTTGAAACCAAACTCAAGCAGGGAGGGCTAGAGAAATCTGGGTAGAAAGTCCTGATGTACACTTTCCACCCTGTGGCATGGCTCTGGACCACTGTGAGCGACAGTGGAGAGACAGTGTGGCCATCAGCCAGAAGAAATAAGGCTGCTACTTGCGGCAAAGGATTAACACCAACCACCAGGTTAAGAGGCCAGGCAGCAAAAAGCCACAGACTCTGTAAACACGGGTCCAGCTAGAGATCCAAGCTCAGTCCTTAGGTGTGATACTGTGTTGATCCCTGGGTAGCTTTCAGTGACACACACATACACATACACAAATTTATGTGTGTGTGTGAATATGTATATATTATATACATATTCTTATATATTTTATCTGTATTATATAAACACAATACACTACCATGAATATGTATATATATGTTTATATAGTACATATATTTAAATATGCATATATACATATAAATGTATATATTTTCAGTAGCCTGCCATGATGACTTCAGTGAATTAAAACAAAAGACACCAGCAATGTTCTACTTAAGAAATCATTTTAACATATAACAGGCCTCACACAATATAGTATCCAGTGATCCCCAAACCTAGCTGGTTATCAGAATCATTAAGCTTTTTAAAACTATACACTCCTAGGCCATGCCTGAGACCTTTTGCATCTGAATCTCTAAGGCTGAAGCCCAGCAATCAGCATTTAAAAACACAAACAAACACAGCAAAACACAAAACAACCATCTGATCACTTACATTGTAAAACTGCCGGTTTACAGATATAAAAGTGTCTGGCCTGACCCTGGAAAACAGTGTTAGAACCAGACCGTAGAGCAGATACTATTTGTATCCTGTGCCCCAACAGAAACACCTTTATAGCCTGTCATGACACAAAACTGACTTCCTAAGTGAAGGCTCTCTCCTCAGATGTGGCCAGATGTGCCAGTATCAAAGCAAAGTTTCGATATAATCAAAGAAATATATTCTAGATGTGAAACGCTAAGTTCTACATCACCAAGAAAGTAACCCAAACTGGGTTCCCACTGCCCGAAAATGCTCGGTGAGAAATCTTTAGTGACGGAGTCCAGCGTATTAAATATCTTCATGGGGGACTTTTCAACATTAACAGACCCTCGCAGTGATCTTTGCTGGCATGACTTCGTGGAAAGAAATCACACTGTGTTGGAGCCAAGGAGAGGGATTATAATCCTGGCTCTAATGCTTATTAGCTGTGTGGCATTGTTCAAATACTTCCACTTTCTGGGCTCCCGATTCCTTGTCTGTAAAATGCGGTAATGGTGCCTAGCATCTGAGGTTATTCCGAGGATTAGAGAACACAACATTTATCAAACACCTGCACTTCGTCAGTAATGAAAAATAGTGGTTGCTGCTATTTTTATTCAAATAATCTGCCAAATGCAGATTGCATTTATTGTCATCACTGTGGCTGACTGCGAGAATGTTCTCCTGTGGTTTTGTAAAATCCCATCGAGACCCACAAAATAGAAAATCAAATCATTTTCTCCACTAGCTTTGCGATGGAATGCTACATTTCCTCTTCTGAAGGAAGAAGATACTCAAGGGGGTGATTATGAAGCTTAGTATTTAACAAAATATTCTTTAGATGACTCTCTCATCACTGTTTAACATTTATGGTAGGAATTAAATCCAGACAGTTGACTCAAGTTCAATTTCTCGAGTACATTACAAATCCAACTCACTTTGATGAAATGGGGCGTTCATCACAAATATGGCCTTTGCATACATCGAACCCACATAAAAAGGGATTATGTTCCAAGGGTCTTTTCAATATGGAATCCAAGAAAATTAAACACCAACAATAAACTATTTGCTTTTCCTTTAGACTTTTTATAGTTCTTTAAAATCTTCTAAAGAACTATTAATATGTGAAATCATAATATTAAAAAATGTTATCCTGTCCTAACTCATTATTAGGTTTACATTGAAAAGAGTTAGAACTAATATCAGCTAAAATTGAAATTTCATATAGAAATTCTTTATATGAATGAATCCCCACAATGACTCCATGGAGTCAAATACTAGTTTTTCCACTTCACAGATGAGAATCCGAAGTGACTGGCTCAATGTCATATGCTTAGGGTTCAAACTCAGGGCCGGCCAACAGCCCGGGTCTAGAATATTCACCACTGCGCCATCCTGCTTCTCATAACCTCACAAATATTGCAAAATTCATACATAGAAGGATTTTTTTCATCTTGTATAGATTAGAAAGGAAGACTGTGGTTATGGCAAAGACGTGGAGATACAGGGAGCAGTAACCTGTGGGAAAGGAAGCAATTTAAATGGTTTGCTTGGAATTTAAAAACAAATACCCTCCGTACCACGGAGGGATTACTATATTCTGGGTGCCGTAAATGATACATCTCCTTCTCATTTTTTTTTCTTGTCTCTCTGACTTTTTATGTAACCATGCTAAGAATTGAAAATGAAAACAATTTTTTAAAGTCTCTGTTGGGAGTGCTTGACAGAAAGCTGGTGGTCTTGGGTGTAATGAGCTTCAGAAGGAGAAAAGAGGTTGTTCTTTCCTCTTCTGTATTTTTCAGTCCTCTCTCTACGTAGGCTTGTCACCCCTGTCTTGCCTGTTCCTCCTAGTTTCTCTGAGGGTTACCAGGATGTCTAGGGTCAAAGCTGAGAAATCCAGCTCAGAGAGTCAAAGATCCTCCTTGGGAAAAGCCAGAATAAGCTAGAAACATTAGAAATCAAGCCTCCTGTTTAAGGAGATGTTTGACACTCTCCTTTTTACTCTTCGTTAAGCTCTCCCTCCTTCCAGGCTCAATTAAGGAACAGCATTGGCACCGACTCCAGGAGAGACAGTCAAAGTGATGGTGCTAGTGTTGGGCTGTGAGTTCTTACCTCTCGATAGGAGAAGACGGAGACTTAAAAAAAAGAACGTGCAGTAGGAATCACCCACCACCTCTACAGCACACCGAGCTCGCTGACCCCCTGAGGCTCTTGAAGGAGCTGGAAGCACTGACTGGACAGCATCACACACATTTATTCCAGCTTCCTCCTTCCAGGCCTACAGTAGGCTTTGCTCATTCAAGACCAGAGGACTGAAGGTGCAGTAACTGTAAGTCATTCAAGTGCTCAGGGTGATGAAAAAAAGTACCTCTGCTTCCTGAGTCCCTGGACACTGAAGCCTAACTGGGCGGTTTCCTGCAAGTGGCTCCCCAGGCATTTCAGCAGTACGTTTCTTCGTGTGCCGGGTTTGCTCTGTCAGTTCTATGCCATGGTTGTTACTGCTGCTCTTATCATTGTTATCTTCTGATTGCAGGTTTGCCTTTTAGGATGGCCCAAGGAAGAGCAGGCGCAATCCTGAGGGTTTGTCCTTAATACTCTATGAGCGACTCTCCTCTCCTCCTGCCTAACTACAGACAGCTGGACATTCCTGCCCTGCAGGGAAGGTGCTCCATGTCCTAGATCTGTCCCTACAACCATGGAATGCGGTCCTGGGTTCCAATTTTACAATCCTGCTAAATAACGATCTAATTATTCTAAACCTTTCACTTTCCTTAAACCCCGAGATATTCGACTAAACAGATCAGAGCCACCTGAATAATTCTGTTTTAACCCACCTTTCTTCCCTTTTGACTGTCTTCCTACTTGTGTGCCTGGCCCACAGAAGGGTCACGCCCTTGACACCACCCATTCCTTCTATCTCCTCCAGGTCTACACAGAGTGCCTCCGTTAGATATTGAAAGCCTCTCCTCCTCTGGACCCTTCCCCTCTGGAGGCAGTGAAGGACACGGCTCTCTGGGTTGAGCATAGTCGATGGTATATGATACAGTCATACCTCAGTACTCGTTGGCCTCAGAACTTGTCAAACCCTGTACTCGTCACATTCTGATGAGAAAAAATGTTTCAGCCCTCAGCGCTTGCTCAGGATCGTTGCACTTGCTAGAACTTCTGAGTCGTGGCGCCGCCCCACAAGAGAAAACACTTCATCATCGCTTGCTCAGTGTTCATCAGTTTTGGCACTTGTCAAGAATTCCGGAACGAGTACTGAGGTATCACTGCTATGTGCCCAATTAATATTTTATTAAACAAGATATTAGATATTAAAATATATATACATAACCCTTTCCTCAGGCATGGCAGCCACATTACACAATTCCAGGGGACACCATTGTATTTTGTCCTCTGTGAATGGCCCCCGCTAGAGTTGTGCACTGGAATAGGATTGCCCTCAAATATCTTTGCTAAAACAACTGTCACAGGATTCTTGCAATATTTTTTAACATGGCCATACAAAGAATGAGTATCCTCTGAAAACCAGTTTTAAAAAGCAAACTCATTCCCATCTAAGAATTTGACAAAGTGGGAATTGGACATACTCTGAAAGTTTTCCCTCCAAGTTGAGGGAGAAAGGAAAATAACATTCACATACAGATATCTTATCACTTAATTACAGCTCTAAGACTTTTCATCTTATAAAAGAAAACATATTGGGAGGAATAGCAAAATATTTACAAAAAGTCTCTGTTGGTATATTGGTTTTTTTAAAAAAAGAATTCCAAAACCAAACGATCCCAACACTAACCCAATATGTTTGAATTAGGAGTTTTTTGCCAACATTGGACCTCAGGCACAGATAAATCACATCAATTCCCTGAACCAAACCAGTAGAACTGCCGTTTTCAGAGCTTCAGGAATCACGAAAGAATCTAGGTGTGTAACCACACAGGATTTTAGCCTGAGCCCTTTGCCAAAATATATAAATACTTCTTAGACACTCCTTCCACACGTACAAGAAACCTACATAAATCTGACTTTCAGAGAATGTCTCCTTTAAATACATTCACCTGGCCGTGCTATGCAGACTGAGTAGTTCCATTTGATAGACAGAGACTAAGACTAAACTGAGTTTTTAAGCAAATGAAATTTGGGGGGTAAATAAAGGACATGGAAAAAAATTTAAGGTCCCACACCTAGCTTTCTATAGAAAAAAAAATCTCCATATTCTTGAGCAGTCTAAGTACCCTGAGCTAAAGGCAGGCCTTGTGTGAGTAGAGAGGTGAGTCTTCCAGCCAATTGTTTTTTAGCCTAATGGCTAAGTTAAACGAAGATGCCACTGAATGCCAAATACGCCGTCCCTCACTGGATTGGATCTCAGTGGCTGCCGCTCCGTACAATTCAGGGTTGACAGACACTGGAGCTGCCTACTTGTCCAAATCAGGGACAGTTTAGGGAAGACCAGTGTGTCTTTCCCTTGCTGAAAATTCAGACTTTTTATTGCCTTCCGCTAAAGTCAAAACCCATAGTCTGAAAAAAATAAAGAGGTGGTACAAGTAAACGTGTTTACCTCTCTAGCTTCATTTCTTGACAGTCTCTCCATTCCTAAGCTCACATGCACACACACACACACACACACACACTACACTCTAATCTCCAGCCGTACTGAGCTGTACACAACATTGGAAATGCCCCCCTTTGGCTCATCTCTTGTCCTTTGTATGTGCCATTTTCTTGCTCGCTCTAGCTTTCTTTCCCTGTGTTCCTTGCTAGTTTCTATCTCTTAGTTGATACTCAGTCTCCTCTAGTAAGCTTTTCCTGACCCTCCAAGTCTGCATTAGTTAACTATTCTTTGTGTTCCCATGGGGTTCTGGAAGCATTATTATAGCTCCTTACTTGGCTATAGCTCCTCCCATTAAGCTACAATATCTTTGAGGATAAGAACCTCAAACCTGGCTCGGTGAAGATGCTGATTAAACAGACTAAATATTACCTCATCCCTCTCCTAACCATCTTTAAATTTCTTTGACTGCCATTCACTTCAACAAGTTAAAAAATAATTGACACACATTAAATGAAAGGAGAGTACTGAGATTGTCATAATATTTAAATATCGATTCATATGCTTCATGATTTCCTTTGGGTTTGTTTTTGAGAATTAGGAAAAAATGGAAAATCTGCTCAATCAATACACATAATTCTGTGCAAACTGTATTCAGGTTGCAGGAATGTTCAGAAAGAGGCGTTGTTCGTTGGGGAAAGTGCGATGAAAGTTCCCAGGTTCTGATGAAAGTAACAGACACAGAAGATGTCACTGAAGGGAAAGGATGCAGCATAGACAGACTGTAAACGTGGGGGCCGGGGCGGGAGGAAAGAAAACCACAGCTGGTTCGATCGACTGCTTTGCACAGAAACCTGACAGAAGCAAAACGCGCCTCGCGCCTCGGTGAGGAATCTGCTGTGCTGACAACCACCCTTGGGTGAGTCCTTACCCTCTGGCCTGGAGAGCCGTCGCGTCCTGGTGAACCGATGCCTCCTGGGAAGCCCTAGGTGGAGTAAGGACAAGATAAGAGTCGAGAGTCATGAAAGTGAGTTACCTTCTCACCCAGCTTCCCTGAGGCCTCTGTGACTGAGAATTCGGAACCCACAAGCCATTCACAAGAGTGGAATGTCCCCTCCTGGGCTCCCCCTGAAACCATCAGTATGACCCTGAGAGGGGGAACAAGATAAATGGGCACAGACTAACCATCTTTAATACAACTACTGTATTCCCCACCCCTCACCTTAACAAAGCTCCAGGCTAGAGCTGACAGCAATAAACTAAAAAACAAAACAAAACACAGAAATAGTACCTGTGGACCAGGTGGGCCACTCTCTCCTTTCTCTCCTTTTTCTCCTGGCATTCCCTGAACATGCAAAAGAACACGGGGTTGGGTTCACAGGGCTGAATTCTTAGTCTTTTCTTTCTCTCCATGGACTGTTCTAATATTTTCAAGATGAAATTACTTTCATGTGAACATCCAAATACAGCATATTTCACTTCTCACATACGCGATACTACTAGCATAAACATTCCCAGTAAACTAGACGCTTATATATCATGATAGTTTAAACACAGAACATACTGTCTGATACAGCTAAGCCCATACAGTAAATATATGGAAGGGAGTCTTGAACATTTCAATATTGTTTATAGTTTAGATTTAAAAACCATTATCCATATAGATTTTTGTTTTGCTTTGGCTAGAAATTAAAATAATGGAAAAGCAAATGCAGAAACTGGCAGGTAGAGAGACCTCAACAAATCTTAATGACCAGTACTAGTCACTGTACATATTGGCATGTTAATGCCTTCTAAAGTGTGAAAATAACTCTGGAAAGGAAAAACTAGAGAGACATCATCTGCATGGAATGCTGAAAAAGCCTTAAAAGGATCCATTTGCTTCAAATATTAATGACAAAGATTGGCTTTATTCTATAAATCTAGATCTCTAGGGTAAAGTTAATGAAAATCAGAGAGTGAAATTAAATCTGTTTTCAGTGCTTTAAAATGGCTTTTAAAAAGAAATGAGGCTGTAAGAAGTACACTGCTTATCATCCAAAACCCGTACTTGTGTGCTGCACTTTGATGCTCCTTGAGGTAAAGACGGCAAATAAGACTCATTAATCTGTGTCCACTACAAATACATAATAACTTAAGTTTGCATAACTTCTGTTAATGGTAAGGACTTAGTCAAACACAATTCTGCAGACCAATTGCTCATGGATACACTTACTCCCTAGCCTTGTATGTGTTTGTAAAAGATCCCGCCATTGAACCATAAAACTGGCTAATGAATGAACTCTCAATCATTACTTTTATGTCTCAATTCTTATTTGTCGGAGTTGATAGGGACTGAGGCTCATTATTAAGGCATAAAATACAAAAGTTCATTCTTTATAACTCATGGACAAATAATAATAAAAAGCCTATCTGAATGTTCACACACCACTCACCGGCATTCCTTGAATAGACAGACCGCTTGGTCCTTGTGGTCCAGGGGGACCCTGAGGTCCTGGAGGGCCAATTTCACCCCGAGGCCCTTCTGGTCCCTGTAAGGCAAGAGCGGAAAGTCATCCCAGAGCTAAGTGAGACCCTCCAGCACCCAGGAGATATTTCTGCTTAGTGCACTTATAATGGATTTCCTTAAATAATTTTTCCTAAGATGCGAACTATTCATGGGATACCAAGACACCAAACCTCAAATGATTCACCTCCCAGGCAAAATGTCATCAGTCAACCAAAAGAGTAAACACACAAGGGTTGCTGCAACTTTATATTTTTTTGCTTCCATAAATAAGAACTCTATGCCAATTATGTGAGCTCCCAGACCTCCCACATGCCATAACAAATCCAAAAGATATAAATGCTTCAAGACCACCCTCCTGGCCTATAAAGATTTATACCGCCCGTCTGAACTAGACTCTCTGCAGTTCAGTTACCTGTTGTCTATTACCTACCACAGGGCCATTCCTCTGCATTTATTGAAGACTTAGCACCTACCCCCTGTTTTCTTCGTCGTCATAATCTTGCCACCTCCCCTATGCCACTTCAGTGGTCATTGAGGGCCTTCCCTAAACTGAACGTTATTTAAGTTCCTCTCTTCTCCTAATCAGACCTTCTTCTCACCTTAGCAACTCTTACTTCTACAGTTTGGAAGTAAGTTTATTGTGGTTTGGCCAAAACTACACATTTTGGTAATCGTAGACCCAGAAAATCTACTTATCTTCAACCTCAACTCCTTCCCTTTCTTTCATTCTGTGACTCCAATGAAAGCCAGTCATTTATAAATTAAGACCTCCAGATCCTGGGTATCATTTTAAATGTGAGACTCATGAATCCATTACTAGGGACAGGCAATGCAGAAGAAAAAGCAAAATGGTATAAAGGGGGGTGGTAAATAATAAGTGTCACCTGAGACATCGTAAGTTTTAGGTGTTTGAGGAAAACCATGTGGAAATGCGTAGTTGTTCAGGGGTCAACAGGAGTCTGAGCTGAGATGGATTTTGGAGTGCTTGAAGATGGGTTTGTGGGTGAGATTATTAAGGGGATTGTTGATAGAATGAAAGAAGAAATGGATAAAAACTAGATGACAATCAGGTAGCAGGGAGAAGAAGAGAAGTCTGGGAAAGAGTGAAATGAAAGATCCTAAACAGCAGGAAGAAAATGAAAGCAGAGAGCTGGAGTGGTAAGGGAAAGGCCGAAAGAAGAAAATTTCAAATAGAGAGCTGACAGTCACGTCAAATGCCGTAGAGATCTCAAGTATGGTAAGAATTAACCACAGGCCATGGATGTGGCCCAGGAGACACGTGGTGACTAACGAGAGCAATTTTAGAGGCCGCCCAGAGGAACCGAAATCGTCTGTCGGTTAAGAACGAGTTGGGCTATACATAAAGGGAATTTTACACTAAGTGTTCCTGTGTTTTTTGCTTCTTTCACGTGGCAGAGTACTTTGAGGTTCATTCACAGAGTGGCACGTTGCAGCAGTAGGTTCCTTTTGATTGTGGAGTAGCATTCCATTGCATGGATAGACAGAAAATTGTTCATTCACCTGTTGAGAGTCATTTGGATGGTTTCCAGTTTTTTGCTACTGTGGATAAAGGTAATGTGAATATTTACGTACCTCCCCAAAAAGAATTGTTTTTGAGGTGAAGATATAGAAGCACTGAAGGAAAACTATTTTTATAAGAAACATTGAGAGCTTTGTTTGGAGGTTCTAGCAGGGGAATGCAGCTACTCATACCCTTGACCAAAAACTGGTCATCTCCTCTGGTTGGGAAGGTCATCCTCTTTGACCGAGCGTGCAGCTTCGGGAGGGATGCACATGCATTGGTGAGGGAGGAAGGGGACGCCGCCTAGCCAACCAGATCAGCCGAATCAACCCTGGTGATCAATGGGGTGACAGATGTCGCAGCCAGATTGCCTTCACATCCGTAACCAGAGGGGAGTGGGGAGGGAGATAATGGGGAAAGAAGGGGAAGGGTCAAGTCAAGGAACATGTATAAAGGACTAATGGACAAAGACAACAGCAGGGGGCAGAGGATTGAATGTGGGAGGTGGGGGATGGGTAGGGCAGGGGAGAGTAATGGGGGAAATGGGGACAACTGTAATTGAACAATAAAAAAAATTAAAAAATAAGAAACACTGAATAAGAGAAGGCAAGAAAGAGGTAGCTAGATTTTTAAAAGTATGATGGAGGAGATGTGGAGGTAATTTATAAATATTACTTAATATTTATAGTAGTTTAATAGCATATTATTTGCATATTATTGAGTAACTGGAAATGGAGTAGAAGGGCAAAAAGTAGGTGGTCTATTTTATGCTATAAAATATGAGATAAAAATGACTAGGAAAGACCAGAGATAGGGCTGCTCTGAGCTTCTCAATTATTATTAACTATTTACTGCAACAGAAAAGCAAAGCCAAAAAAATAAAAAGTAACATGGGTGGGGACTTTGGGGCTGGAAAGCATAGTCTATCTGTTCCTACACTGTCCACCTTGGTAGACGTACGAGCGTCCTTCCTCCAACACGGTTTTTTCCAGAACCCACCGCATACTTGCACCTGTGATTCATCAAAATCAGCATACAGCAATAACCACATCAGTAGTAGGCTTGTGGGAACAGAATATTAGAGGAAAGGGGTAAATCCTGAGATCATCAAACACCTGTGAATTCCTAATACGTCTACATCATCAGAACCATCACCCAATGAGAATGTTAAACCACAGGGTCATGGGGTTAGAGGTGTTAGGAGAGCAGAGCAGCACCTACGGGAGCTCATCGGCATTGCCCTGGGGTTAAACCAAGGAAGACCCAGCATATCATTGTCTGAGAAGAAGCTTTCAAACCATGAGCCTTCTCACAGGATGTAAGCGATGAAGCCATGTCTGTGCCTGAAAAATGTGTCCCAATCTCAGAAAACAAAACAAAAATGGAGATTTCTTCTGGTCTAAGTTTTGAACTGGCTAGTACCTGATTAATTATATTCAGCCTCCTTGTATTTACTACTTCCCCCCTCCATATTTTCTCCTACCTTGCTTCACTTGTTTCTAATTTTATAGTAAAAAGCCTTGCAATGTTCTCTTCTCTAAGAATAAATACCATGCAGATTTAATAAGTAATCATATTGAGACAGTAAGTCAAGCAAGACGGGTGGAGCACAGATCAGGTGGATTAACATGGTGAAAATGAGACAGGAGCCGGATTATACAGGGCCTTCAATCCCACGCCAAGGAAGGTGAATTGTATTCTCAGGGCAAACAGCGTACGGCAGCAGGTTTCAAGAGTGTGTGATATGACCTTGTATAACTTTCAAGGAATGAATCTAGGGGAAGATGTGAAAAATCAATCAGAAAATCAAGCCACTAGAGCCAGGAGACCCGTTAGAAGATTTACCAAAAGCCAGAGAGAAGATGGTAAAGCCTGAAGTCAGTTAGTGGCTGGGCTTCTGCCATCCCTCCGGGCACTGTTGTGCAAAGTAGAAAAACATGCGCCTTAACATAGCTTTGCACAGCTTGGTCCTCTTGGTTGGTGCCTTCGTACGGCGCCCAACCTGAACCACCACACTTGGTGGCCTTGGGCAGTGCGAGCAGAAAATAGAGTTGTGTGTGTGGTTATTCATCGTGGGAGGAAAGAGGGAGGAACTTCCAAGCTGAGAAAATTACCTGGGAGGGACCGCTGCCTACTTGCGTTCAGGGCTGTTCCAACAAAGCAAGAAAGAAGAGAATGCACAAGACAGAGAGGACTACACCTCTCAGAACGCGGACATTCTATTTCTGACCCAGAAACTTTTCTTTTCCCTAAGTTAGTCAACATTCTGATTGATGAAAAATACATAAGAATAAGGGGAAAGACTTAGACACAACTTTGACAAACATGTGAGGACCTGTAGATTACAAAGAGTAAAAAGTGCTGAGCCCCCAAATCATTATGTTTGTTAAAAGAGAGGGAGGGGAGGGACAGAGGTGGTGACAGAGAGAGGCCGAGAACCTTACCTTTAGACCCTGTTCACCTTGTTGGCCCTTTGGTCCTCTGAGTCCTGGACCACCCTGGCAAACAGATGTTAGGTATTAGCGCACAGACACATCTTAACCCCGTTTACTTCATCCATTTTCCTTTCTCATGGGGGTTGTGTGATTCTCATTTGTGTCAAGGCCAACACACTGTATAACGATATAGGCTCATCACAAACCTTCGCTGGAAAGTCGCCACCCAGACAGACCCAGCCTGGCTGCTAACGATTTCATAATCTGAGCAAACTTTCCATGCCAAATATTTTTAAATTTTAAGAAGTTATGGGATTGTTAAAATTTAGTGATATTAGGGTTACTACTGCTAATGGCAGCAAATGATAAAATATACCACTAATCTAAAATTATATGTCTTATACCACAACTCTGAGATTAAATTATTTAAGTTGTAAAAAGCATGTGAGAATAATAACAACTCTGTATTTACACTGTAAAGAGCTTACTCGATTAGTTTTCCTGTAACTTCAGTTATTTGCATTCCCCGTAAAGGTTTTTGTCATATTTATGTACCACATACACAATTATTTAATAACATTTTCCTTGTATAGGTACATGGACACGCATAATACATACATATGTACGTGTATCTTTGCAAACATATATTCCTCATATATATGCAGGTAAATATATGTGTGCATATATAACCTTTGAATATTTCTAATTGAGTCACTATTTCCCTTAAATCAATTTTAAAAGGAAATATTATAGCACTACAGTGGAAAAAATATTATTTGTTAAGAATAGAAGAAAACCTTAAAGATATACTATAAATGATGTTATTCAATTTAGCTAAATTTTGTTCCTGTTGAAGTTTTTGAGTCGTAGGTTTGCTCTTTGTTAAAAAAGGATAGTAAGTATTGGCATGGTCATATGGACACCAGGCTGAGAAAATCACCTTCACCTGGGAAGAAGGGTTAAAAGACTATTGACAATGCAGCATCTTTCTCACTGTGTGATTCCAATTTCTTTCCTGCTATGTCCATGACCACTGAAAATCATGTACATACCATCGGCTCACATCGCTTGGAAAAAGACTAGATCAGATGATCTTTAAGGTTTCTTCCAGCTTGTTTTTGAACCATATTAATTCAGTCTCCTCCTTAGCATTAGTTGGTTTCTTATCTTTGAGACTTTTTGAATACAATTATATAATTCATTTTATGCACAGGGATATATGTATTTTTAAAAATCATTACCTATAGCATTTTTGGTATTATTTGACATATATAGATTGCATATGTGACATCAAACTTTTTATATGAGTTTTAACTTAACGTTTTAGAGATTTTTCCATACTGGAACATTTGGTCTAACGTATTCTTGATGAGTTACATAGTTGTCCATACCATGGATGCATAATAGTTTAACCATTCTTCCGCAACTGGAAATGCAGGATGTTCCCCCACAATTTTTTGCTGTTTAAACAATAATGCAATTAAAATCTTTAAATCCTTAAACATCTCAAATATAAAGGTTAATATTTAAGTAAAAACATTAACATTTAAGGTAGCAACAAGTAGAATTATACATGAAATTTAACAAATATGCAAATATATTCTCAAATTGTGCTCCAAAAACATTATGCCATCTGCCAAGAGTTTAGGAGGGTACCTGTCTCTCTAACCCTTAGTATCTGATATGGTAAAGTTTACATTTTTACCAACCTGACTTACCAGCTGAATTTTTATTTCCCTTAATGCTACTATGATTGCGCATCTTTTCATGTTTGTCCCTTTGCATTTTATCTCAATGCAACTACCTATATATATACTTAGTTTTCTACTGAGTTGCATGTATTTTACTCTTTAATGTGCAGAAATTCTTTATACATTTGGATAATACATCTTTAGCTATTTTGGATGATGTAAATATTTCCCCCCCACGTAGCATATATTGTTGGTTGGCTCCAAAGTCTTTCCTGACTCCTTTCCATTTTATTTCTCCTACTGTAAAGCCTGATAATCACAGAGATTTGCTTTCCAAGCCTCCTCTGCAACTAGGAACAGGCATGATAGCCAGCTTGAGCCACTTTGATGAAGAAGCAATCGCCAAAGAAAAGCCAGGTGGGAAGCTGGAACAACCGGGGTCCTTCAAGAAATAGGGACCTCTAAGTCTTGTTGAGCAAACAATGAATGTCCGACTGCCCCAGTGGGTTACACCACTGCATTCGTGTGAAATTTTCTGTTTCTTGCAGCAAGCCCAGTGCATCCCAAGCAATATACCTAATCTGGCCAATTCTTTAATTTTGTTTGCACATTTTTAAATGATTGTGACCAGATGACTCATAGGTATTCATGCCAGAAGCACCATGTCTAAAAGCCAGGGACTATTTTACATTTCTAACTTATTTTCCATCTCATCCCTGACCCCCATCCCTGAGGACATGACAAGAATTCAACAAATATTTGTGGATGTAAAATTCCATCTTTTAATAAGAAAGGGTTGGTCTAGGCAAAGGGAATGTAGTTCTTTGTCCCATGTCTCTCCATGGCTCTTTACATTGTGTTGGCCGTAGTACTACTGTGTGAATTCTTGAATGAGAAGATAATCACAACTATGTTAATCATTGGACAGGGTGCATTACATTTTATTTGGGGGACTACTTAAATAGCTTATTATACTTTAAATATTTAAAAATTTCAATAGCTCTTCTCCATTTTCCTTTTTTTTTTTCCCTCAACAAGTCAGAGCTCAACCCTTTTCTTTCACTTCTCTGTTGCTTTCCTCTCCTTACAAAGTTTGACGCTTAGGTCATAAGGAAGTAAATATTTTATAACTTGTTCCAGCAGTATTGCAAATGAAAAAACTCAAAAAGCCTCCAGCTAAAAAAGTTTATTAATGCTGTTTAAAATAAAATAAGCATTATCGTAATTAAGAACTGAACCCTTAAGCACCAGGAATGAGGGAGGAACAGAAAGCCAGAGCAGCCGGCATGCACACCGAGACTGCCCGGGGGAAAGATGGTGAGGGCAGTTGAGGTTCACTGTAAAGCCTGCATTTTTTAGCTCACACAAGGCAATGAAATGTGCACTTGGGTCTGTGATAGGTGGGGGGAGGGTAGGATATGAAACATTCATGAAAGTTGAACAACTGGAAAGGCTGCACTCTGAATGAGCTAGAAAAAAAAATGGCCCCCTAGCAGGTGGATGACCAAAATGTTTCCACTTTAGCTATGGGAAAACTAGGAAGTATCTTCCCTAAGAACTATTACCCAGGAGCTGATTCTTACACAATCTAGGGGCTAGAATTCCCACTACTTGTGAGGATTGAAGAAAACTGCAAAGTTAAACCTAAGGGGGTTTTCAGTTGGTTGTGTACTCGGGATCTTAGCAAAAGCAGGCACAGATATTCTCTGGAGTAAGACCATTCAAACTCAGGCTCAAAGTAGTCCCACGGATAAAGTCTCAAGTAATGTGAACTCAAACATACACAAAAAAATTCACAAAATACACATGGAAAACAAGATAGAATGGGTAAAATCAGCAGGAAAACAAATGATAGACTCAAAACCACATACACTGCAGAGATACTGAAATTATCAAATTATCGGATAAATAACATAAACCATATTTAATATAATAAAGAAAAATAGCCTTGAAAGGGTTCCAAAAGAGGAGACTATACAAGTGACCCAAAGTTTTAAAAAGGAACCAAATGTAACTTCTAGATGTGCCAAAGATAATAATCAAAATCAGAAACATAATGAATAGGTTAAATGGTGTATGAAACATAGCTAAAAACAGAATACACAAGAATATAAATTTAAAGAAATTACATGTAATTAAGCCTGGAGATGCAAAGTAGAAAATAGGTAAGAGAAGTCAAAAGACATGAAAGTAAAATTATAAGTTATAAAGTACACCTAGCTGGAATTTCAGAAAAAACACAATAGAGATGATGAGAGAGGCAATATTCAAAAAGATAGAGACTAAGAAAACTCCAATTTTAATGAGAACATTGGTGTTCAAATTCTTGAAGTCCCAAATTTTCCAAAATGCAAGAACAACATCAGAAACCCACACCAGAACATATTGTAGTGAAACCTCAGATCAAAAAAAGAGGTCTTGAAAGCAACCAGAGAAAAAAGATTTCTCACAGAATGGTAATTTGACCGACAGCTGACTTTTCAATGGCAACAATGGAAGCTGTAAAATGGTGTAAATTTAGTCTCTACCAAGCGCTCAGAGAAACATAATTGTTAATTTAGAATTGTACTTAGCTTGGGAACTTGCCTGAGGGTTTTAATTGAGGTCAATATTAAAATTTTTAAGCAAAATAGGAAGTTTATTACTGCCTTATGTTAGTATGTGCGCTGATGACTGGTTGTGTAGCAGAGTAGCTTTACCATGTAAGGCAGTGTGAAACCTTGGCTGCTTCCATGCTGTCACTCTGCCTCGTCCCAGAATGTTGCTTGTCAAAGTGAGCCCACTACCACATGTGAGTTCTAGCCTGTGGAGAAGGGTGAGGCTGGTGAAGAGGAGCATTTGTTTTTTGACTGCATCTACCTTCTCTCTCACTGGCCAGACTTAGTCCTAAGGCCACAAATGCTAAGAAATCAAGCCCCTAGCAGAATAGCCATGTACTTGGCTAAAACTTGGGAGGTTCTACTATTGAAAAGAAGCAGTGGCAATGAATATGGGGAGGGGTCAGCTAGCAGCCTTTGTAACGACCACCAAAACTATCCTTTGATAACATGGGAAATAAAAGCCTTTTCAGATGAACAAAAACTGGAAATTTACTACCAATTGTCTCTCATTAAAGAAACATCCAAAGGGTGTACTTTAGGAAAAATAAAAATGCTACCAGAAGACATTATGAACAACAAAAAAAAAGACAGCAAATATGTAGGCAAGTCTTAACACCCAGTAATTTGTAACAAGAAACAAAATGTCTAATTTGTGATGATAAAAAATGCCTGAAATACTGGGTAGCATCAGCACATTAATTATAAAAAGAATAATCTAAGAGAGAAGAATTCCAAGAATATCATGTTAGTTGAAAGAAGGGTAGAAGTCTCGATTCTTTTTGCTTTGTCAAAAACATCTATTAGAATTTCTAGGTGAACTATTGAAAGAACATACATAAAGAGTATAATTTCCAAATTAGTGGAGAGGAAAAGAATGAGAATAAAAGCAAAAAGGCAAAAATTGCAAATAAAACTTCAATCAACCAAGAAAGCCACACACATACACACACAATGGAAAAATAGAAGGCAAAAATCAAGGTGATGGACACAGGAATATAAACCCAAGTGGGTTAATAATCACAAATAATAAATTGGACTAAACTCTGAAAAAAAGATTGTAAAACAAGTTTAAAAACAAAATCCAGGCATATGCTACTGAAGAGACATGTGCAAAATATAAAGACCTGGAAAAGTTAAAACTAAAAGAAGAAAATGGGTATCAGAAAAATAATATGAAAGAAATGTTGACAAAGGAAGTCACAGGGAAGACAATTGTTCTAATTTTTTGCATATGATAACAATCTTAGGATATATAATGCAGAATTACAAACAGAATTTGACAATTTAACAATGAGAGTGGAAGATTTTAAATATCTGTCTCATAATGGAAAGATAAAGAATTAATACAGATGAAGATTCTAATAATACAACTTACAATTCCATTTACTGGATTTTGTTTTTAAAATGCTGAACTTCCAGAGGGCAAAGGGAGAAAAATTGGGACAACTGAAATAGCGTAATCAATAAAATATAATAAAAAAAACCCCCACAATGCTGACCTTCACAGTTAGAGAGCATGCATTCTTCTAAAGCCTACATGGAAAATATGTAAAATTTGGCCAAAAGCCACAAAGCAAATATGAAGAATCAACAAATTCAAAGCACTGGTAATATACAGACTATCTTCCATGATAAAATTAACGTCAATGAGAAAAAGATAAAAACTGCACATGATTGAAAGTTTAAAAACACACTTCTAAGTTAATCATGGCTGAAGGAAGGGGTAAATAAAAATATAAAAGGCGATAACTGCCAGAAATATTAAATTTGACTACTTTAGAATTAAAATTTCTAGACAATATAAATTCCCATACACAACAACAATCCACAGACCAGGAAAAGATATTTGCGAACAATATTGTTTAAAAAAGGTTAGTGTTCAGTGTACATAAAACCACTTACAAATCAGTGAGGGAAAAAATCTGCTAAACAAAACCCCAGCACAGTTTGCAAATAGGTATTTATATAGGAAAGAATCCAAATGACTGAGAGACGAGTGAAAGACTTCCTCATCCCACTAGCAGGGAGGGATAGTCCTATTTAAAACAACGATGACATAGGGCTTTGCAGTCATCAGACAAACGAAGGCGCTCCTATTTGGCAACATCAGAGGGTTTTGGTGAGGTGCACGGGAGCTAGCTCTCATGCGGAGTTTGGGGAAGAAGACATTGGGACAATCACCCTCAAGAGTACTTAGGAGTTTCTCCACAAAGCTGAGGATGCATTTCTTCATTCTCCAAAAAATCTAAGCATTATTGCAAGAACACTCACTCGTGTTTGCAAGGAGACGTACAAAGAATGTTCACTGTAATAATGTTAGTGTAGGGAAATACTCCACCGTAATGGGTCAATAAACATCGTTTATACAATGGAATACCTTCCAGCTGGTACAACAAATAAACTAAGCAATGTGCATTAGCCTTGATAAAGTTCAAAGACATGCCTTTGGGGCAAAAAAAAAAAAGGAACCTACACACAGTTGAAAATAAATCCTCTTTTTCAATGCCCAGACTCAATGCAAGCTGTACATTTGGTGAAAGGTTTATAGGGTTCAGAATTTTTGTACACATGTTATCTTGTCTATCCCTCACGATACCCGTTGAAGAAGCGGGTGCTCTTTCGTACATAAGGTTCACAGTGGTTCAACGACTGGCCTCATCTTATGATTTAAATTTGGTGCTTTTACCATTACTCCACATTGGCTTCTTTGGGATAAAGAGTCTTTTTTAAAAAAAAAAGTATTTCGGTTCTACATCCATAGCTTGAAAGAATGTTTTCTGTGCCAAAGATAAGGAAAACTGCCGGGGTATTTCAGATGCATTCAGCCCGTTCTCTTCCTTTTGGTCCGCTTCAGGAAATATGGTCCACAGACAAAGGACAGTTAGTTGTTGGTGGTGCCAACCTGCAGTGAAGTTTCCCGCTGCAAGCCAGCTGTCGGCCTGGGTCATCCCCTGCACACAGGCAAGCTGGGCCCACCGCCTCTGGGAGGCCAGCGCACAAAGACTGGTCGGCATGGAGTATTCCTCCTGCGGGGTCTGGGTTTCTGTGTTTCCTGGTGCACCTTCTCCCTGTTTCCTTTGTCTTCTGCCCATAGATTTGTCATTGACTAACTCCAGTTTCGCAGGTTAGACATAAAGTGAACATTGAAACATATTGCAAAAGATTTATCATGGTAAATTCAAAGACCTAGATAGTGTAATTTAATATTTTATAAAATATGGTTTTTTTATCTTCTTCCCTCTCTACTTCCTTTTTCCTTCTTCTTCCCCGTGCTCCCACCCCCGCCTTTTTGTCTGTAGAAAGTTCCAGTCAATAGTGGAGAACTTCAGGCTCAGATGAGATACTTCTGAAAATTTCAAAACCCTCCCTTCACATGTAAATTTTGATATAGAAAGGGCAAAAAGAGGGTATGCAAATGTTACAGGTACGAGCAGAAGGCCAATATTTGAAACAGTCACACAGAATAAACCACAGGAGTATGAAGGGAAGATTTTGCATGTGCAGCAAAGCAGGCTGCCTTGCAGAGTGGTTGCGAGCATCATCTCCAAGAGCCACAGGAACCACCTGGATTTGAAGAGCCGCTCCTCCAAGCTGTGTTCTTTAGGCACGTTCTTTAGCAGCATCTCTGTGCTTCAGTTTACTCATAGGATTAAGTGAGTGGTTAGCACAGTGGAGAGCACATATTAGACACGCAACAAGTGGTGACTATAAATGTTATTAAAGAACATTTAAGCCCAGCTAGGTGAGACTTACTGGGGGGCCTGCTGGTCCCAGGGTACCTTTGCTGGCTTCAGAACAGGAGCAGGAATGGGGAAGGTCTGGGCAGGTCTCCTCATCCCTCTGAAAAGAAAAAAAAAACATGGCATAATTGTTAACAAGATATTCTGTACAAGTTGTTTTATAAACTCTAAAAAATTTTTTAATTTAGGACACTTGAAAGTGAGTATTAGTCTAGAAAGGCAGAGAATATTCTCTCCTGGCCACAAAAATCTTTTGTCTTAAAGAAAAATGAATGGATATCTAATGAGTCATTGATAGTCATCATTATTAAAGGATGTTGTTAAAACCAGCGTGGGAATCCAGGAGAAGAAAGGCAGAAGTGGGTGTAAAAAACCCCCCCAAAACCTGCCCACTATTGAATTCAGTTGGAGCAGTAGTACTGTACGAACGAAAGGTCTTGCAAACTTTGTGTTACAATGTTTTTCCCACTGCAAAGAAAACTGGTTGAAATAGTCAACCAAAACCACTGCATCTATACTAAAACAAACACACAAAACAAAAACCAAGCTTAAACACATCATCAATTCCCTATAATAATTGCAACTACTGCTCACATTCTGTGGCTGAAAAAAAAAGCATCAACCTAAAGCTTTGAGACAGGAGGTCACATTTCTCCTCCTGGAGACTTTCATTGCCATGTGACACTACAAGGAACATTATGAATGTCAGGCTGAATATATCTGCTGAGTTCCTGGAGTGTGGAGAAGCAGAGCACCTGCGAACAGCGATTGAGTCATTTGTGAATATCCATTTGGAAGAGCAGCCAAAAAAAAGTCTACACTGGGATAAGAAACTGTACAACTTAATCAGTCCCTGAGGGGAGAGAGCAAATGAGCTTTGCTACTCAAGACTTTGGGGAAAAGTTAGAGCTGAATAGAGCACACATGATAATTAAGTAATTAATTTGAAAATAATGTCAGTCTTTGAAATATTCACAATAGAATCCCAAAAATGCTGAGCAAAGAACCAGTAATATCCTGGATATACTTTTCCCTAAATGTTGGGTAACAATCAAAACTTTCAGCTCGTTACAAGAAAACCCCTTGCTAACACATCTGGACAGCCAGAGGGAAATACAGACTTGAGTCTCCTGAAAGATTCCCACATTAAAGTTAATAGCAGGTCCCCTGTGACCTGAGACTCGGTAATGATTTTGACATTGCTGTCAACAGTCTCCACCCAGGTCTTCCTACCATGAAATGAAAGAAAAGTTCTGAAAAGGCCTGAGTCCTTCCTAGGAGAAGTAGTCATCACGTTTTGTTTGATACACCTTAGGATGCTGAGCATTTCCCCTTCCAATTTCCAATCCACCTGCACAGAAGCATGACATCAGCGCTTCTGATTTAATTCCGCCCCAGAGCCTACTTAGGAACATATTTCGATGAAGAAAGAGTAAGTTATTTCCTTCTCAAACACAGCCACCAGGATTTTACTGCCTGTGATAGATGATGTGATAGGTGGTAAGATCTTAAAAAGGCAAACCTCCCAGATTTTATAACAGCTTCCCCATTCCCACTCTCCACATTCAATTACTAAGAAACGACTACCGTTCAACCATGGCAGAGCCATCTATTTCGGCTCACTGGCCCTAGGGATTTTAAGATATGAATCTGCTTATATATATCCCTATGAATTACACATGGCATTAATAATGAAAAAAATGTGTTTTTCTAGTACCATACCATAGGTTACATCACTTATGACTACGATTCTGAAACTTGTACCAAGATGCCCTGGGGCGGCATAACTAACTCACAGGGGCACTGTGAGTATTCTAAACACTCAAGAGAAACAGTAGCATTGGGCACCCGTGAGACTTCATATGAATGTCTAGCTCATAGTATTTCACAGTTTCAACATTAGATTTTGAAACAGTCTTTTGATGATGTCACATATTTGCAAACCTGGTTTTCCAGCAATTGCTATGAGGGAAAGCAAGTACCAGGAGAAAAACTAATATGCAAAAAAAGAGTGAGCATAGAGATGTCCAATCTGATCCCAAGATACAAGAAATTGTACACTCCCGATAGGCACATGCAACCGATTAAGTAATTGTGGTTATTTAAGAATAAAATAAATAGATCATTTTTTTTCTTTCAGTTTTTTCATATGGCCATTGAGATATTAGGACATAAACACTTAGGAAGAGGTTTGTACCTAATGACTTCAGAAATGTAATTGTTAAGTATTTCCTTTGGCTTACGGATACCACGAAACATGCCAACACTAACGGTTGCATGAAGCAGGGAGTCTGGGAACATCTGGACCAGGTACACGGCACGCCTGGAGCTGTGCCGTCCCGCCGAGTATGGGAACGCGTCCTGCTGATGTCAGACGCACCTCCTTCTTAGTGTCTTTCTAATTTTCATTAGTGTCACAATGAATTATCTCCAATAGGAGTTTTGCAAAAGTGTTTCCTTTTCAGGGACAATGTAAAACAACGTTAGAAAATGTCAATAAAGAACAGACCAAATAATGACTGAAGATGGCTCACCAGGCCTGGGAGTTCACAGCATTTGTCCTTATTGGCCCACGACGTGGAGCAAACGATATCAAACATCTGTAACTGGAACTGCAGTGGAAAGGGGAAGTTGTCATTCAATAAAGGACAGACAGATACCTTGTGTTTGTAGCTACAGTGATTTCCTACTATATATCAATAATAGAACAACAATACATTTATAACAGGACCTTCCTGAAAATAAAAAGTCACCTCAACAATATCCAATGAATTAACTCCTCAAAGACACAGCAGTCTCTGATTTTGTCTCCAGTCACTCCACCCACCACCTAAATTGCCTCATCGATCATAGCTTCCCCTCGTGTCTCCTCCTAGAATCTCAGCGCCCCTGCTGAAACCTCCACAGCACTGCCCCTTGCAGCTATTCCACGGCACTCTGTAATCCCACAGCTCTCCGTGTGTCTCGTTTGTAGCCTGTCTGCCACCATACGATACAATTATTTTTATTTTCTCCTTAGACTGTGAGCTCTCAAAGGACAGAGAACCACTTATTCATCGCTGTGTCCTCTATCACAATATGTAGCACATAGTAGGTGCGTCATGAAGGCTTGTTGAATTTAGTCCGACTTTAACCATGCAGGCATACAAACTTGTTTGTCTCTATAATAATCATAACTAGATAATGTTCTGGTGAAGAAAAAACTTGCCAAATAACAATAACAACAGCAGCAAACATTTAGTGAAAACCTAGTATGTGCCAGGCACGACCCTAAGGACTTTCCCTATATCACTTAATCTTCAGATCACCACCAAGACGCATCGTAATAGTAGTATCAACCCCATTCTACAGATTAGCACCTGGGATGGGAAGGCTGAAAGCTGAGCTCCGGTTGGGATTTGAACAGCCCACCTCATTTTCTTATGGTTCATTTTGCAGTGAATAAAATTTTGATCTAATATTTAAAATACAGATACCCAAGCCGAACATTACAGTGCCATTTGTCTGGGGACATTTATGAAATGGGACCCATTATGACGACAGCATTTAGACAGAATCAGCTAAATCTGGAAGTCATTCATCCATTAAGAAATTTTCCATTTCTGAACAGAGCCCTCAGTGTAAAAACCTTTTGGTGACTGGGGAGATTTATTTAAGCAAAGGCCTTTCACTAGCCCCAAGCTGGCACCAGGCTTTCTTGAAGCTTTTCAAATAAACATTCACCATCTAATCACCTATAACAGTAAAAAGTCTACATCTACACCTGTGGCTAAACTTCTACCTTACTGAGTGATTGGACATCTTAGGAGCTCATTTCATTTATTCCAGAGGTTGAATGCCTACTAAGTGCTGAACGAAGTCGATACTATCATCTGAGGAATGCTCGTGGGCTGCCTTCCTTTTCAAGTTAAATGAAGTCAGCAGCCTTTTCCTTTGTATGAGCACAACAAATTGATTCATAATTGTTTTGTGTTCGTAATGGTTTAGATTCCTCAGCCTTTAACTTGGGGACTTTCTTCCAGGGCACATTTCTGGAGATTGATTTAAAAAAAACCCTCTGCCTTTTATTCCAAAGCAATGGTACACATATTTGTACCAATTAAGTGGGAAAGGGTAGATAGAGTGCCTGTAAATGTAAGACAATTTAAACATAAATCATACTGCAAGCAACTGATGCCAAGAGGCAGCTCCTTTTTACTTTTGTAATTTCTTTCCTTTTTAAGTAACTGAACATTATAAAATATATATATTCCTACAAGAAAAATAAAAGGAGAAAGCCATAGAACCTCCCACTTCTACTTTTAATAATCTCTTTCCAGGGAATACTGAGCCAATCACAAATGCTCGTTTTTCACTATTGGACATTTTTGTCTGGGTGTAGCACAGAAGGCAACTCATTTGGGGTCCAATATTAGCATGAAAATACGATTAAAATATTCCTTAGCAGCTGTCACTGTGATCTGTGAATGGTTATTACAATGTATCCCTGGCTCCACTTTCCATTCAGTACCAGATTTTATCCTCTGGTTTTCTGCTTCTAGCAACACATAACTAAGCTTATAATTGGAAGTCAAGCTGTTCCTGAACTTATACTAATACTTAGAAAGCTTGACATTACACAAGAATCCTGGGGAAAGATTACTGGGGACCCAACACCCATCTTCTGCTCTTGATTTGGTGTTCAGCTTTTATTGACTCCATCTCAAAACTAGGATTTACTGAGCGCATACCATTTGTCAGCTATTCAACACACAGTGTTTTTACTTATTCCCAGTTTATTGGATTTAAGGAAAACCATAATGGCACCCATTAAATTAGGAAATGAAAATTAACAGCTGGTGTACTTACTGGTTATAATTAAAATATTTAGGTGTAGAGATTCTTTGGGAAGAACTTTTGGATCACGTGGACTTTCAAGGTTGTAATTCAAATAATGTCAGTCTTTGGACTTGTCAGTGAACAGACAGCGCATGTAATGACTGGTATAGCCCAGACTTCCTCCTCTTCCTCAAGTTCTGTACTAAGCAGTCTGACCCGGTAGAAAAGAACTTAGAATAGAAGGCAGGTAACCTTATGCAAGCCAGGTATGGTCCCATCTCACTCTCTTCACTTTTGGAAACGGGAGCCCTCCCTAACTGCTAGTCTCAGTTTCTACACCTATAAAGTGGAGCTTATTTAAGTATCTGTTCCTAGGGATATTAAATGATTAAGTAAGATATCACAGAAAAGTACGCACTGCCTAGTCCATAATGAGCATGCAATAATGTTAGCTGCTATTATTATGTTAAGGATTGATGTCCAACCTTTTGGCGTCTCTGGGCCACACTGGAAGAAGAAGAGTTGTCTTGGGCCACACATTAAGTACGTAAGCCCTAACGAAAACTGATGAGTGAAAAAAAGGTTTTAAGTAAATATACGATTTTATGTTGGGCCACATTCATAGCCATTCTGGGCTGTGTGTGGCCTGCAGGCCGCGGGTTGGACACCCCTGGGTTAAAAGATATAATTCTTGTGAAAAGTCATTTTACTGTAATTTAACAATTCTTGTTCCTATAGGATCACTCACTAGTCTACTATCGATTCCTATGTAAAAAGCTTTAAGTCAGTAATAAATGTATTAAAACTTGCTGGGCAATTTGTATTTGTTTTTAACAGCAGAGGGCTAAACAAATGTCAATTGGACAATTATAGAAGCATTTTATTTCAAAAGGTGGAAGAAAGACAGTAAGAAACAAGATCCTATGCCAGAACATCAAAACTTTTCTAGAATCATGTCTGACTGGCAGTGTTATAATTTCATTAGATATCAGAAAAGGTAGAAGCCACTTCTTAGGAGAAGGAAGATGGGAAAAAAAGAACAGCTGTTAAGTTTCTTCCCACATGTGTTTTGACGGCTACGTTAAGCCTGTTTATTAGTTTAGTCCCTCTAGGGACCTTTGCTGCCTGTAAAACATTGCTCTGCAGAACACAAGTTGTTTTTACTACAAATGTGTGTAATTTCAATATAGTCGTAGTATATCCCCAAAGCCATCAATCTCTTCCACTCAACTTTGGTTCAAAAATACATATTTTGTTTAAGGACTGAATATTTAGAGTTTTTCCATCATCTGGTGTTTTTTTCAATCATTGCTGAATTCACCCAGGGAATGCTGACCTATAAATTAGTAGTCTCAATGATACGATAATTACTCCCCCTGGTAACCCAAAACTTGCACATTATACATTCCCTTTTTCTAGGGAGTGGAATACAAATGTATATCAAGATTTCTTTTTTAGCAATCTGTGATTTCTAAATTAAAAACTGAAGACTGAAGCTTCTCTCTTGCCCTGCACTGAAAGAATTAAGTGATAACCCCCAAAAGCAAGTGAGTTTCCAATCACATTCTTGAGACCTAATCTAATACCCATTTCGACATAATCAAATTCTTCAATAAGTGGGTAGGCTGTAAATCTATTTGGTAATCCTTTGCAAAATTCTAGATTCTAACAAAAGCCACAACTTTTTTTTCCTCCTGGTCTTACAAAGAACTCTTTTAATTATTAACTTCTATAAATTCCCCATTGTCTACTACTGTCTGGGAGTTACCACAGAGGGTGCTCTGTGTAATTGCTCTTCTTTCACGGACAAAGTTAAAGATTTATTGCCAGTAGGATGGGAACCTACAGGAAATGCTGCTTTCAGAAATAAATTCTTTGATGTTTAATTGGCCATATATTTAGAATGCCATTATTACAGAGAGTGTAATTTGAAATAGCTGTAATTATAAAACTGTAATTGTAAAACACAAATTGGGAGAGCGTATTATGCAATTACTGGATGCTTGTCAATACCATACATGAACAGAATACATGCCAAACACCATTTGAGCGAAAGTCAAACAGATGACATTCTATGTAATTTCTACCAAGTACTTCTTGAGAACTGAGTTTGTTCATATGAGATTTATCAGATGCTGTGACGGGGTAGAAGGGTGTGGTTGTAAATGAAGACCGTGACGCGGTTTCTATGTTGAGGGATTTATATTCTAGCCGGAGGGGTGAAATATAGGAAAGCGGAAGAAAATAACATGTGACTACAGATAATCACGTGTTAAGCAAGCAGCAGAGGCTTAGAAAAGGTGAGATGGAGAAGGCATTTTGACATCCTTCCATAATCATAGCTGCTCTCCATCGAATGCCTAGTAAGTGTCAGGGATTTTAAATACATTATTTAGAAAATAAAATATAATCTAGTAAGTGATTTGGGCCCAGAATCTCATACACCTAGAATTGTTTCTCCTTCTTAAATTACAGTCTATTTACTTATACATCCAAGCTTGCATCTATACACATCATTTATACAAGATTTCCTTCGTTTGATAATTCCAGATCTTTATAAATCCCGTAGTGTGCTGTCACAAAAGTGACTTCCATAAAGCAGAAGACGGTGTGTTTCTTAATCAGCATAAAATGCCAGCAATTAAGAGAGATAACTCCTCAGTATCATGTAGACATTCTTAAAAGTCTCTTACTTTAACTGAAAACAAGAGAGCCTTCCGTAACTTTTATATTCTCTCTTTCTAAGCAGCTAATCCTATACCTATGAAGGTATCAGTGCACACTCCAGGATTTCATTTCTATTGTTTCCACGAAGAGAAATGCCATGAAAGAGCAGAGTCCCAAAGCAAATCCCTTTACCACTCTAGGCCTGTTTGCAGGTGTGCAGAGCGAATGTTCACCAGAGTAGGCGATTCGAACAGGCAGCCTTAGGGTCCAGTGTCAGAGGGATACCTACTACCCCATGTCCCCTCTCCCTTTCAATCAGCATGGCTCTATTTTAATCTTTCTTATTTCTTTATTTAGTGACAAACTAGAAGGTTTCATTTGTGCAAAGTGTTCTCCATCTTAAATAGCATTTGAGAAACACCAAATCTTTCTAAAGTTTCATATAACTGGCTAGTTCTACTGACCTAAGAAAATATTGTACAAGATAGTAACAGTAATTCATAATTAGTTTTATTTTTCTTTGACATATAAGAGAAATAAGAACAGTTGGGGTTGTTTAAAAGAATAAAATATTCTCCAGGCCAATTGGTTCTAATTATAAACTGACTCAAATTAGAGAATGCTAATTAGTTATGACCACATGGTATTAGGAACAAAAGCTTGTGTACACTGTTCTTTTTTAGTGAGTGGTGAGTGAGAGAATGTGATTTCTTTGCCAATTGGAAGTCTCCCAGCCTTCAATTCCATGTTGTATGATGAAAAATATATTATCTTAGAATGATTTATCACGTAAATAACTATATGATTAAAGGGTAAACTTCACATTACCAATAGCAAAAATCTGGTTGTAAAATGTCCAAACCTAACCCAAATATTAGGCTTATGTCAATTTCTTGTATATAATAATGATATATTTTGTATAAATCTATGTTTGCTTATATAAATAAAGTTCATTTACAGTTTTGATTCTCATGAACAAACCATTTATGCCACAAACCATATAATGAGTATTTCACTATTTGAATTTTATTACACCTTTAGAAAATAAACTAGCTTAATTCCTGGAGTATAATATAGCAGTTTATTGCCACAGGCTTTGACTATATATGTTTTAGTTCATTTATAAAGGCCATTATCCATCTATTTACCCATTCGTCCATCATCCATCCATCCATCCCTTTACCAAATTTTTCCCCTGGGTAATAAGTACCCATATTTTTAAAAGACTGCCTTCTACACCAATACTCTGCTTCACCTGTTTGCCCACTTACCGGTGCAGAGTTTCCATTCGGTGCTCTTGACCTAACCATCCTTCCCAGGACTTCGACACCATCCACTGTGATGTTGGCCGATTCATTGATCGCCTTCACAGCCACTTGCTTGCAGTCAACAACCACTTTGGCCAGAGTTTTGTTGACAACAATGTGCAGCTGGATAAGAGTCAGGATGTTTTAGCAGGTAAGAAGTAAGAAGAACATCAACCAAGTGCACACGATTGCATGACTCATCACTAAAAAGTATGGAAGAGAAGAGCAGGGACTGTCGCTGTGTGTTTAGCCAGAGGAGAAAGGTCCTACTTTCATCACCTCCACGACCGTCAGGTACCTCCTCTGTTTTTATTTAATTAATGCTTTTCTTCAAAATAACTTCGAAGTGAGTCAGTTGTTAAAGAATCTAGCCTTTCTCTAAAGCAGTGCAAGTTATGCCTTTTCTGAATGCACATTAAAATAAACATAAAAGTAAATAAACATAAAAACAAAAACATGAAATGTACTTTTAACACATTTTAAAAGTATTAAATGTAAAAGTATTAAAAAATGGTGGTTGATTTACCAGCAAAAGTTATCTATGGTACTACCATAGTTGGGAAACCACACTTTGATAATATTTTATTTAATCTAAGGTGAGGAGAAAAGATCTGGAATGCAAAGGGAAATGAGGAATGCTTTCTAGAAACTCCAGGCCTAAATGAAGCTGTTTGGCTGAACGTATGATTCAATTTTCTGAAACGGGACCCTCTAGAGCCTGGAGGGCCATGGTAATATATTTAGGAGTCCACACTGTCTTTGTGAGGATTTGTAAAAATCTACGTTATCGTGTAGGCGATGCTCAAAGGTAAGTACCTACTAAATGAAACACATTGCAAGCAAGTTCTGCCATGAAATTTCAGTGCTGATAAATGCCTTTAAATGTATGATGTTTGCCCCATGAGTACTTCTTGTGGGTGATGGGCTACTACTGTCTAGTGAGCTAGAAGAGTGAAATATATAGGAAAACAATGATATCACATTAAATGAAAGCTAAAACAAGTTACAAGTAGCTGTATAAGGGAAAGTGTTGTTTATTTCTTGCATAGAAAATGAAAGTATAAAACTTATACCAATTTTATTCAGCATTTTATTTAAGTTACATCATGACATAAATAGTGGAGGCGGTTGAGAATTCTTTTTTCCTTTAAAAGGAGTTAATCATAATCTACCCAGACAAACACAGCTGGAGTAGATTACTTGTTTCATATTAACATCTCCTTTATAATCATTTAGAAAAATATAGTTTGACTCTTGCATGTTTTTTAGCCTTGGAATATTTTTCATAATTATAAATTATAGAAATTTTCATGCTGAGAGCTAGACAACCTAGTATATAATTTTCATGCTTTAAGAACTGTTGACTTGTGAAGGAAATTATTCATATTAAAAAAATTTGTTTTACAAAAAGAGATATTGAAAAGTTTTCAGAAATATTTTGCTACTTCGATTGCACTTAAAGACCCATTTATATAATTATAACTTTTTGAAAGAGACATTGGGGCCATATTTCATATCCAAAGTGTACAAAATAAAGCCAAGTGAAAATCAATAAGAAATTAAGGTAAAGTGTTTATTCAGTTATAAGTTTATCAACAAATCAAGTTTGATCTGTACAATCTGAATTTGCATCAAGATTTTTCATTAATAGATCTATTAATAAAGTAGTTGGTTCCATGATACACCTTTCCTATTTTATTTGGCTGTTTAAATTCATTAAGACTTAGCAGCCCTGAGCAGTCACTGGTTCAATTCCTGGTCAGAGCACATGCCTGGGTTGCAGGTTCGGTTCCTGGTTTAGGTTTGTACAAGAGGCAACTGATCAACGTTTCTCTCTCACATTGATGTTTCTCTCCCTCTCTTTCTCCCTCCCTTCCCTTCTCTCTAAAAATAAATAAATGAAATCTTTTTTAAAAAAGACTTAGCAAAGAGGTCCTTGACAAGGTAGGTCAGTTGGTTACAGTGTGGTTCCAATAATCCAAGGTTGTGGGTTAGCGCTCTGGTTAGGACACATACAAGAAGTGACCAATGAATGCATAAATAACAGGGACAACAAATCCATCTCTCTCCCTCTCCCTCTCTCTCTCTCTTCTTCTCTTCCTCCTCTCCTCCCTCCCTCTCAAATCAATAAATTAAAATAAGAGTTGACAAAGTGGAGGGAGATTTTGCTTCACATAACTTTAAAAAACTTGAAGGTTTATTAATTTGAAACCAATTTTTAATGAACCTTACTTATAGGTCTTTGAGTTCTTTTGGTAAGGTAAGCAAAGCTAAAATTTACCTAAAATACATAAAGGATTCTTTGGAATGAGAATTACAAGTCCATGCCTATTCCACAGGCAAAGATGGCAATATTTTCTTAACACTCATGAAATCTCACATGTTTTTCACCTCCCCTAAAATTTTTCTAGAGTCCTTTGCAGTAGACGCTGCCTACCCAAGAAGAGAATCATGTCAAGAAGACTTCGGTGAGAAATGACAACAACTCCAAAGAAATGCTAATGGGACCATTCTGAGCCATAAACTAATTGATCTCCACCTACATCTCGTGTTTTTGTGGTACCTTGTATAATCCTATTCAACCAGGGAAAAAATTAAATTTTTGTGCCACTCTTCTTACACAAAACAGAGTCAGAATTTTGTTATGCAATTGTTCATATGCAGTTTTGCTATTAAAAACCCCAGAAAGGAGCAGAGCAGTGTGTTTGACCAAGTTCAATGTCAGGAGACAGAGCCCGGATGAAGACTTCTGCACTGTATCCCTTTTTTCACTCTGATAGGCCAGGAAGGGCTGGGTTAAGACACTTTTGCCAAGACCACCCAATAAATGTTCTGCTCTCCCTGCGGTCTTGGTGTCTCATGCCTAACAGCCCAGAGATCGGTACAGTTACTGGCCAAACTCAAAGGAAGTAGTACATGTGAGAAGGAAGCATGTGTACTTCAGTGATCACCAAAACTACATGCTTCAGAGATGTAAAATGTTAAGGAACAGAGCTCTTATCAAAAATGCCAAATTAAAAGAAGCACAAGTCAAGTCAGGTTTTACAAAACTTGTCCTAGGGGTCACTTTTATGAGGGCAGTGATGGGTTGTCTGCATATGTGTCCAAAAAATCAGTGCAGTCAGTTATATCTATCTTTATATTGTAACATGGTTTGGCTGATGGTGGCTTTCGTCTGCGCAGGTAGCCAGGCAGACCAGCCATCCTTTCTCCGTCACCCATAATGCCTGCTTAACACAGTACCCTCTACTAAATTGTTCCTCATCATGGGAACCTGGACCACTTCTAGCATATCTCCTGGGATACCAAGCTGAAAAAATGCACATTTCAGGGTACCAGATCAGAATCTCTAGGCATTGTTAACAAGCCCTGCAGGTAATTCTCTCTCCAGTTGAAATCTGAGATCCAAAGCACTATAGCATATTTTCACATCTACCTGTTGCTTTGCCCACAGTGAATAGAATAAAGAATATGCGTGACAAGGCATTACCTTGTGAAAGCTTCCATAGAAAATTTTCCTTATTTCAGGTCCTTCAAAAGTAACAGTTTGAAAATCCCCACTGAAGTCGTAGTTGAAATATGTTAGGGTTTTCCCACCATCTAATCAAACAAAGAAAAATCAAAACATTTTAGAAAAAAATTAAAGATGAGTAAATAATTTTCCACAATTCAACAGAAGGTTGAAAGTAATGCATCCATTGTTTTGAAGCTCGTTTAGAACAAAGTGATGAGTAAGGAAGGAAGGATCTACAGCCCTTGGGTTGCCAGGCTTTTAGTTGGTCAGACTGACTCAAGGTGGTGATGGTGAGACAAGGACTCCTGCACATGCTCTCCCTCTATACTTCCTTGCCTGCACTCCCAACTCTATCGCCCTCTTGAAAGAAGGTCGTCTGAAGCTAGGATTAGAGGCAGATGGAAAAGGGAGAATGAAGTTAATAAAATCTTAAGAAATAGAAACCAGACTCTCTGCCTAATTAACCCACCACAGCAACAAACTTTCCCAGGACATGCAACTTACACCACCCCCAAAAGAGTGATATTCCATGTCTTTCATTACGAACAAACGAAAGCCTTCCTAATCTTCAGCATTTCATGTTACAAGGAATATTTTATTACACAGAAATAGGAATATTTTTCTAATTCATTCCCAAGTTACAATTTAATTCTTCACTCTGCTTCCAAAAGGAAAAGCTAGTCTTAATTATTTTGAGAGACTTCATTGTTTTTGAGTCCTCAGTGTGTATGGAGTTAGTGTCTTATACTTTTTTAATCTGTAGCTTTCCCTTAGTTTTCATATCAATGCAAAATGCTTTCACAATATCATATTTAGTTGTTGATTCATTTCCATGTACTGAAAAGTCCTTTTACAAATACTAGTTGAAAACAAACTTAAAATACTTTCCTTATCCAAATGTTTGAGTTAGCACCTAACAGTAGCCACTAAATTTTGGTTCTTGGCCTCACTGGAATTCTAAACTAAACACCTCTTTAGAAAACTCATTGACATTAACGAAAAACTTGATGGCCTTCTTAAGTGATGATTATGTGTGATATCTAAGAGTGTGAGGTTAAGAAGCTTCTTTCACTGGTTCCTTCTCAACTTTTCAACACCCAGACAATGGAGTTTCCCAGTCCTCAGACCTATTCTTCTTTTCCTAGACTCATTCTCCAGAAGACATCACCCGGGATCATGGCTTATACATCACAAAATCATGACTTCCAAATTCATTTCTCCATCTCAGAATTCTTCCCAAATATACTGCTGCCAATCTGACTTTTTTAAAATATGAAAAAGGCATCTTACAACTATCCTATCCAGGTCAAAAAAATGCACTGGTCTCATCGCTCTGACTGACTCACCCTGCTCCCATCAACCTTGCTCTGTGGTAGTCTTTTTCTCGGTATTTGTCTCTGTCATCTGCTCACTACTATACCCCAGAGCCTCGTGCTGGCACATAGTAGTAACTCAGTGAATACTGACTGAATGCATGAGTGGATAAATGAATGAATCAACTGTTACATAATTCATTGTTAGTATTTACTAACATGGCTTAAGTGAGTTATTCTGCAATACGCACAAAACAGGCAAGATGACATGCCACATATATCATTCATACATGTGTGTGCAAATGTTATACACAGAAATATACTTACTATCTAAAATAACTCCAACTAATGGGTCTGAATTTTTATTTAAAATCTCCCAAAGAGCAAACGGCTCCTCTGGAGTTTCGGGAAGAATCCGGAATAGAACACTGATTGTATAATCAGATGGCAATCCTTCGGGATGCAAGTGCCTGAAAATGTGAAGAAAATACTATTTTATTGTTTCCCTCCTCAAAAGGTGATTTATCTGATTGTAAAAGCAAATACACTTTTATTACACAAGATGAGGAAAAACAGGAAAGGACAGATCACCCTTAATTCCATCCAGAGGCGATCACTATTTTTGATATAGTGCATTTCCCTCCAGTTTTTAAAGAATTTCTGTATTTGTCCAATTTATATAATTGTGCAGCTTCTTCTTAGCACCATTTACTATACATTTTGTATTTCCTAAATATTTCTAAAAGCATGGCATTTAATGTCTGCACAACCTTCTCTTGTGTGACTATTGCATAATTTATCTAACAGGTCATGTCTTACGGAACATTTAAGTAGTTTCAAAAGTTTTAGTGTTATTAGTCACGTATATCTAGAGTCCTTTTGTAAAACCTCACTTAAGACGGTGTCGCTTTCTTTTTTTTTTTAATTTTTATTGTTATTCAATTATAGTTGAATGCCTTTTCTCTCCATTCCTCCACCCCACCCCAGCTGAACCCACCTCCCTCCCCCACATCCACCCTCCCCCTCCCACATCCACCCTCCCCCTTGATTTTGTCCACGTGTCCTTTATAGCAGTTCCTGTAATCCCCTCTTCCCACTGTCCCCACCCCACTCCCCCCTGGCTATGACGTTGTCGCTTTCTACTCCACGTGGCAGTTAGTTACATTCCTGTCCATGCTGTGTGCCATGATGACCCCACACATATCCGCCTTTAAGGATGAGGACTGTCTCACTCCCGCTGTGGTCACAGTGGAGTCTGTCGGGGTGCTCAGACACCAGCTCCCTGCAAGAACTGCCTTGGGTGGAGGAAGAGGCCTCTCCCAAGGTTGGGCCCACTTTTCAATGGCTTCTCTTCTCAATGACTCATCTTTGAGGAGGTACAAGGATCAGAGCCTCACATGCAATGAAGATAGTTCCATTCTGGGGACATGCATGGGTCAATCAGCTGAGGCTTTTATTGGGACTGCTTCACTCCTGATTTCTCTCCTCTGCCCTATTCAACTTCCTTCTGATGCCTTCCACAAGAGCGCACCCTCAGCTTCCCTGCACACTAATCTGTACCTCTGGATCTGTTTCCTGTGGAACCCAACCTGCTGTACCATCTGCTCTCTCTAACAGTTAAGTAGATCAATTACATACTTTTAAAATTTCCCCTCGTGCCCTGGCTGGTGTGGCTCAGTGGAGCCAGCCTGCAAACCAAAGCATCTCTGGTTTGATTCCCAGTCAGGGCACATGTCTGGGTTGGGGGCCAGGTCCCCAATTGGGGGTGTGCAAGAGGCAACCACGCACTGATGTTTCTCTCCTGCTCTTTCTCCTCCCCTTCTCCTCTCTCTCAAAATAAATAAATAAATCTTAAAAAAAAGAAAGTCTTTTATATTAAAAATTTTTTCCCTTGAGCAATCAATATAGCACTTTACATTTGGTAGGAGCCCCATAATAGTTATTATGTGACTAAACTTGTGAATATGTGCTATGAAAGTATCAACTATCTTTACATATTTTTCTTAGATCAACCGATATTAAAGTTCAAC
Source organism: Desmodus rotundus (assembly GCF_022682495.2). Taxonomy (NCBI): domain Eukaryota; kingdom Metazoa; phylum Chordata; class Mammalia; order Chiroptera; family Phyllostomidae; genus Desmodus; species Desmodus rotundus. Next base: position 13,386,210 of record NC_071394.1, read on the forward strand.
CAGCATTATATGTGAGTCTAAAGTTTTTAAACACAGAAATCTAAATATCATCTGTTCTAAATATTATAGAAAATCCTACCAGGACCTATTAGAGCATATCATAAGTTGACATCATTTTCACACTGAGGTATAATAAACAAATGATTGGTTTTAGTTTTTCATGACCAGAGTTAGTATCTTGCAACGGGAACATACTTGGTTGGCTGGGAAACCAGGGCATCTTGATGGAGTCGGTAACAAGGGTACACATTGAAGGTGCCAGGCTCCATCGAAACCCCTTCCACTGATGAGAAATCCTTCTCAACCAGACCAAACATTTCCATCATCTTAAACCCTAAAAAATACCCAAGGAGAGAGAGAGAAAAAAAGAATAAATAGTCATTTTAGGATTTTACCTTTCAAAATCAGCCTAGTAAGAATTAAAGTCAAAATCTGGACCCCAAATGGAAGTTATTTACATATCCCTATTTGGAAAAATTTTGACAATGCATACCAGCAAGATCAAAGCCATCCTTGTGCACCAGTGGGCAGGCTAGAAAACAAAACAGAACAAACAATATAAAACCCTCATTTAGATATTTTCCAAATATATTCTTTCCCTGTCCTGAGAACAGGAAGCTCACAATCTCTCCGGAAGTCAATCGTGAAGGGAATCCAAACCAGATGTGGCTATGGTCTTCTGTGCATCCTAACTATTGAAGGCCCTCTCTTCTCTATTAAAACCAAAGGGCCATAGCTTCCTTCTCCCCTCCCGGGTCCAAGAAAAACCCATGGTGGTCACTTAAGAGCATGTGTTGGGATAAGTATCACTTCTAATGTATTACCCTGATGAGCAGTCTTGATATAGTTTTGAAAACTACCCGCTACAGCTGTCTAAGCAGAGCTGCATTGAAACACAGACTCTCATCTGATTAGGGAAAGTCTTTCTCCACCTACAACTCTCAACCTGGGAGAGGGGGGGTCTACTTCCAAATGCTCGAAAACATAAAACAATGTCTGCATGACAAACAGCTCTGCGAGACCATGTTCTTTCCTCAGATCAAGATGGGACTCATTAGTTGACTTGGTATGAAATGTTGCAGCCTTGAAGCAACATGAATAAGCACACATTTCAAAGAACTCACTGGCTGATGCGGTTTCGCAGACAAAAGTAATCAACTCATCTTCAATTTTCTTGAAGGCGTCAAAGTCATCCACAAAGAAGACATGCCGTGTGCTGGGCTTGCTGCCAATGCTAAGCAACTCGGAGTAATCTGCGTCAGCCACACCGATGGCAAAAATGCTGTAGCCTGCGGCAGAGCGGAAACAGATTCCTGGTTACTTTAAATTGCTCAAGATACAAACATTGCAATACAAGACATGTCCAAATGTTTAAAATAAGTTTGCGAAGGAGGGCTAGTGGGGGTGGATAATGCATTCTTTACGCTTCATTAGAATTCTGCATACATATACTTCCTTATATGACAATTAGGCCATCATCCCCTATAGAAACTTTCCATTTTAAAGAAAATGGAAAAGGTGGCCCATGCCCCACTTAGTATTTGAGACAAAATAGTCACCCTTTGAGGAACATGTTCATGTCTGCCTATTTTTAATAATTTTTAAATGTATAAGATGAAGTGTAGTTGAAACAGAGAAGTTTTATCTGTTTTTATTTCAGATGTTGAAACTGAGCTGTTAATAGGCTTAGCAGCCTCAGGTGGGTCATAGTTCAATGCTTGGCAAATAAAGATTCAACTACTGTTTGCCAGGCATATCTTACATAATGGAATCTTCACAACAGTGTTATGGGAATCTGCATTTTACAGACGATGAGGCTGAGGAGTTTCTGTGATGAGGTTCCCTCCCCAGCCCCTTATAATGGTCCTTTTCATAGTATTGCACTTAACTGCTGGTATATCTTATCCAAGGCACCCTGTATGTAGCAAAAGTACTAGAGAAAATACAGCAAAATAACAGATTTGGAACCTGGGAAGTATTTTTAAAATCACATTATCCAGTTATATTGAGAATGACTGGGAAATGATTTAAGTCATACAAACACAGCTTATGAATGTGTATTCGGAAGGCAACAGTGCCACCGTATTACTGGTAGCCACTATCGCTGATCTCTGTAAAACCTACCTTCTGATTGCATCTCCATGGAGATTTTGTTCACGTCATCTTGTGATCGTCCATCAGTTATAACCACGATGACCTTGGGGATGCCTCTTCTGGTACCTGACTCTGAGTTAAACAAGGTGTCTCGGACATGCTTAATTGCTTTTCCTGAAACAAAGGGAGGCAACAGTTCAATTTCATTCCCTTGCAATTTCATTTTGCTGGAGAGGGAAGGGGAAGAACAAAGTTCTTAAATCAATGAAGAAAAATCTTTAAAAAAAAATCTATATTACTATGCCTCAAAAAAAGGTGATTTTAGATAATAAGATAATGAAGATACATATACACAAACATACAATGGAATATTTAGTCACAAAAAGATGAAATATTGCCATTTGTGACAACACGTATAGATTTTTGGAATATTATGCTAAGTAAAATAAATCAGATAAAAGAAGTCAAGAACCAGGTGATTTTACTTATGTATGGGATAAAAAACACAAAGGCAACAAATGAACAAACAAACTCATAGACACAGACAACGGAATCGTGGTCACTGGGGGGAGGGTGGGGGCTGGGGAGTGCAGGACGAAGAGGGTAAAGGGGGTCGTATACACGGTGACAGAAGGAGGCCAGACTTTGGGCGGTGAGCGCACAATGGGGTACACAGATGTCACGTTACAAAGTTGTACACCAGAAATTTATATAATGTTATCAACCAATGCTGATCTAATGAATATGATTCAAAAGTATGACCTAAACAATACTGATCTTAAAAATTAGTAATTTCAGAAATTACCAACAATTCATTACTTTGGGTCTTAACTGGGCGTTCTCTGGTCTTACCTGTTTTTGTATTTCCTCCTTTGTATGAAACATGTTTAATTGCATCAAGAAGAGTCTCTTTGGTTTTGTAGGTGTTTAGCTTAAATTCTGTTCTGGGATCATCAGTAAACTGAACCATTGCAACCTGGAGAGAGAAGGTGTATTTGTTCTTACACGCATGTAGACTCCCCCTGGGCCAGGGAACACACACAGGGTAGCATTTGCAATTTTAATGTCTTCTTTAACCCAGTCCACAATTTCCTTGGTTTAAAATTCCACACAAGTTACATGCTAAATCTGATGCAATTAAATAGCATTTTTTTTCCTGAGTACTTTTCAGAAAGTACTTTATTTTTTTAAAAAAATCTCTCTGTAACACTGGCGGGCCTTTGTCACCTCATTTGACAGATGGAAAGGTGGCAGCGTAGGCCTTGTAACTGGATGAAGGTCAGAGAATCAGATTTGGATTCTTTACAAGGATTCCTTTACAGAGCAAACCTATGAAGTAATTACGACTATCCTACCCCATTTTACAGATGAGGAAACTGAGGCACACAAAGTCAAGTAACTTGCACAAACCACAAGAGTAGTCAGTGACAGAACCAACCATTGCAGCCCGGTGTATTCTGCTTCAAAATCTGTGCTCTTAACTATGGCCATACAAACCATTCTGGCTTTATTCCCTACAGTTTATTTTTATTTCTGTGGAACTTTGGGGCCATTTTTAATTTATGGGATGTGTTTGCTTTCCAGAGCTATGATGGGGTAGTACATACAGCACCTTCAAGCTGCTTTCCTTGATTTTGTGAGGCTTCAACTGCAACCTGTTTGTCGAGGTCCATTGCAGACATTGCCGTCTTTAGGAAACCTCCTCTGATCCTTCGATTCAAAACAAACTCCCCCCCTAAAATGCCTCAGCAGCTTTAAGTATTCTGCTCTTGTGGGACCCCTTCTGCCCCAATTTCTCAGCTGTTCCTCCGAAGTGTATTCTGAAGCTGTTCGTTTCAATGCATCCATTGCTACCACCCTCGTGCAGGCCTCCCTCATCCCTCTGATGGACCTTGGGATCAGCGTCTTAACTGGTCCCCCTGCTTCCCCTCTTTCCCTTATTAGTATTCACACTCCACAAAGCAGCCACTCATCTTGTAAAAAGCACATCTGATCTTTTCTCTTCTCTCCATGCTTTCTACTGGCTGCCATTGCATTTATGATGTCATCCAACTCCTTCCGATGGTCCACGAGACTTGAGACAATCCAGCTTTTGCCTGCTCCTTTCACTCCTTCTCTCACCCCCCAGATGCTCGCTCACAGTGTTCTAGCTACAAGCTTTAGCATCTGAAGCCTCAAATCTCATTCCCCTCTTAGGTCCTTTGCACTCACTATTTCCTTGTCTGGAAATTCTATGCTCAGATCCCCTCTGTTACCATTTACATCTCAGTTCAAAAGCCACATCCTCCAAGAGGACTTCATGGACCACAAAATTTAAAATACCCCTCTTACACACACAAAACACACACACACAATTTTAAGTAACTCTCAGTGAATTTAAATCTTATTATTACTGTGTTTTCAGAGCTCACATCCCTACCTTGTGAATTTATTTATTTGCCTATTTATATTTGTCCTCATCCTCCACCTCTCTATGCCTTTAAGAATATGAAACCATGAAATTAGGAATATGTTCACCATATTCATTATGACAGTACTGTGTCCGGCCATAATAAATATTTTTTGAAAGAATAAATTAGTTTTAAGTTCTACTTGACCTATACTAGTGTGATCACAATCTCTATCTTTCAAGACTTTACTGCCCTTGAGAGTAGAGGAAATGTTGGGTGTATCTACAAAGGAGATACTCTCTCCTAGTATTTAGAAAAGGAACATCTGCTGATATGGTCATTGTAACCTGTCTTCGTTTGCTGAACTCAATAGCTTTTAAGGATTAGTGTCTTCTCCAGCTCTAGCAGGAACCTGTAAGCTGCTTCCAAATGTGGACGTGTGTATCTGCTCATTTAGGGTTGGATCTGATCATTATAGTTCTTTATCCAGATCCCCTGAATACTGGCTGGATTAATATATTAGGATGACTTTTTAATGCATATAATGAATTAATAATTGATCCATTAGCCTCACTTGAGTTCCATCTGCGCCGATCTTGTTCAGGGCTCCAACGGTGTTATACAGAAAGTCAGTGATCTTGTTGAAATTCTCATCTCCAATGCTCCAGGATCCATCCACCATAAACACCAGGTCTGCCTTGGCAGTTTTACATACTGAAGACCAGAAAGAAATTTCAAACCGGAGAGAAGGGGGAAAACATAGTTGTTACTAAATCAACAAAGCAGATGATGGTTTTCTTCTCACAACTCAAACTTTTTCCCAAAGAAAAGGTATCTGTCCTTTAGGTTTACATGTCAAGCTCTTGCTTATTATGTTTCCTGACCATGTTTTCTCTTCTCTACTCAAGGTTCCTATTTATGACTCAGAAGTTTCTACCGAACACATGGAATTAGAGAGGAAAACAATCCAGCAACCTCAGTCCCAAAGAATAGAAATGAGACAATAGAAACATGTGGAACTAAAGTGACTTATAGACAGAAGACCCAGAGAACACGCTCTAGTGCCTACTAATGAGGAAAAAGTCTCAGTTACTACGCTATGCTCCCTGTCCTCTGCTTGTTGAGTTCGTAACTTCAGAATGATTCAACTTCAGAAGGAAGTCACGTGACATCTACAATCTGATATGCATTTGGACTGAGGCCAAAGCAACTTTAATTCCAGCCTAGTTCAAAAATTCTGTCTATGCCTTTCTGCCACCGATTGACACGTGTCAAAATGTACACTAATGTTACCCCAGGGAAACTATGATCAGTACATATGACTGATGCCAACACTAACCAACAAGCAAGCAATATACCAACAAAAGCCTGTTCCACTGAAAGCGTTTTAATTACCACTTTCGGTGTCATGTACAGTTGCAAATTATCTACGCCTCTTTCCCCTTCATTAGTGCAGATCATCGTGGGTGACTGTGTTTTATGAGAAAACTATTTTCTCTTCGGTAATATGAATCTTCTAATCTTAGGCAAGTTACACCCAAACATGCTTTGAGATAATAGGCCTTTTCCTTTCTTTAGGAAAAAAAAAAACAAAAAACCTCATTTGGCTTTTATTTAATTAAGTGCAACTTTTTTCCTTTAAAGCTATTTATAATCTAAAATAGACCATCTCAAATTGAGATAATACTCCAGAAACAATAAGGATCTGGTGAGGTTGATCTCATGAGTTCCGTAATTTACAAAATTTTACAAATTTATGGTTTGAATTTAAAACTGAAAGGGACACAAGATCTGCTAATTATAAGCTTTAAAGGAAAACCTGGTCCGCTGTTTCCAAGGAAAACTGAAATCTGGATTAGGTTTTACCTTCAAAATGAAAGCAAGATCTATTTGGATATGTAGGCAAAGTAAAAAATTAATAAATCACACATATCAAAATGCATGAAGAAATTACCTCTGGGATTTGAAATCATGTTTTTAATGTTCTTCTGTATACTCTTTTCTACTTATTAACATTTCTTCAATAAATATTCAGTGCCACTTTAATAATGCAAATGTACAGGCTCCTTAATTAAACACACTCAGCACAGAGCCTAAGATGAATAATGCATTCAAGGTGCAAAGGCCCCACCATCTAAAACCATCCCGAGGAAAACTTCAGGAGCGATGTCTCTGCCGTCTCGACCCCTACTCCCACACCCCCTCCACGCCCCTCCCGTGAGTATTCATGAATGTTCACTGAATGATACCCCTATTCAGCCATCAGTAAAAACATCCTGGCCTCAGAGCGTTTCGTCAGAGCCGCACATCAGCCTGTTTAGATAGTAAGTTCATCAATCTGGATTCTGCCTTCAGTTCCAATAGTGAAAATAATCGTAGCATCGAGACTAGAGGAGGCTACATATGAAGACAGGAGAAGAAAGAGTCCGGCATCCCAGGCAGAGTAAACGGCATTAAAAGGTGCAGGACAGTGTAAGACATGTATAGGGAACCCTGAGCTGTACAATGTCGCTGTTACCTAACATAATCTGGGATATGTGTTTGCCAAGGAGGCCGATCCTTGGAGACTTTGCACGATATGCCAGGAAGGATGCTGGCCTTTACCAGAGTTTCCCGTTGCCTCTTTGCTTCCTTGACCCTTGCCCTCTCCAGTAACTGACCCCACTGACTTTAAGCTGCCGTAAAACAGGAACAACTTAGTTTTCCTTGTATCCCTGATACGTAAGAGGCACTTTAAAATGCACAATGAAAGGAAGAACTCTCCCAAAACAACCTTCCCACTGCAGGTCCCAACCTTTAGCCCCTCCTCCCCGGAACGCTCCTCTCCAGCATACCACGGTTATCTTTCTCAAATACAGGTTTCCTCAGGTCAGCCTCCCTTCATAAAACGTCTCATGGCACCCCATTTCCTAGGGGATAAAGCTCGAACTCCCTATTCTGGCACACAGACCACTTCGTGACTCTATCTTCCCTCTTTTCCACGTGCCGCTTACTGTTCCCCAAACACTACGTGCTGAGAGCATTCCATGACTCAGAGAGCTCTTCTCCCTTTCGTTCTCCTGTAAAACTCATTCTTCAAAACGTAGATCAAGTTTCTCCTCCTTCTGTTCAGGTAATTAACCTGCAGCAGCATCAACTGCTCTCATTTCTGGACGACCACAGTATAATGTCCATTTTCGAACTCATGTCCTTGACTGGTCCTTATCTGAGCAAACACCTTTTCCTCTGCGCACTGAGAAGGAGCACACTGAGCAATCATCATATATTACTGCTGTGTTCCGAGGGCCTGGCATTGGAGTTTCAGAATGAATGGTAGGGTTAATAAATGTTTATTAATGGAATGAAAAAAAAGAAACAATCGCTACTGTGTTTGGAAGTTTTTTACAAAGTTACCTTAATAGCTCAGGTAAGAGGTGATGAGGAACTCTCGTGATGAAGATAGAAAGAAACAACTAGAAGAGGCATTTCAGAGGTAAGCCAGGGAATGATTACCCTGTCTATAGGATTATAAGCTAAATTCTAACTCACAAAATTCTGTAACTATTCCTTAACGAACATTTACTTCTCTGATGTTTTCAATGGAATAAATATGAAACAATTCTGGAAAATCTACCCTGTGTGTACAGAATGTATAATTACATGGATATTTTTCTATTTTTACGCATTCAATATACTTGATATATGGTATTGTATAAATTTAAGGTGTAGAACATGTTAATTTGATACATTTATATATTGTAATATGGCCTCTACTACAGGGATATTTAGTACCTCTATTACATTATATAACTATTATAAATGTTGCCAATGTTTATACTGTGCATTAGATCTCTATGTCTTATTTTCCACTGGTTGCACGTCTGTCCCCTATCAGGATTTGAGAAGCATTTGTATTAAGTAGAAAATATCATTTATTACCTTGTTTTTTAAGTGAACAAATCAACAAAACCAACAAAATCTGAAACCTAAAATCACATCATTATTGTATTATTCTTTTACCTTCCTTTGCTGGTGGAATGGTTGGAGGAAAGGTAGGTGGCTGAGTCGGAAGTGATTCTGTAAAGAAGGAGAAAGAATGCCCATTAGCCTTCTCATCTGTGGCAGAGAGAGGGACACCATGGAGTGATGGGACTCAATGACTGGGACAGCTCTGTTCCTAGAGAGCGTAGTGACTGCTATAAATCAGCCGCAGCCTATGGAAACCGACTCTGTGCATCTCTTCAACCTTAAACAGAAGGCTTGAAATGCCGCTTTGCCACCACAGTTCAGTTTACCCAGCGGGAGTCAATGCAGTCAAACTGTCAGCTACAAAGTGGTTCTAATGCTGATTTAAGGCAGGAATCCTGCCACCTGATTTCACATTAGTCTCTGGCTGCTTTCACACATGTAGGCAACTTCATTTCCATTCTGCCTAAGTGAGGATTGACCATCAATTCTTGCTCAAGGGCACTTTCCCCTTTCTCACCCTGCATCCCCAGGATGTGGTCCCCAGTGGAATCTGATTCACTCTCTGTTCTGCTCTGACTGTATCTGGAAAACTCCCAGTTCTGGGGACCCAATGGCAGGACATCAGGAGGCTACAGATCAGCTCCACCTGGATGACAGGGGATGAGAAGTCCGTGTGACGTGTGGAGCTGTGGTTCGGCTAAGGATCTGGGGACAGTTCATCAGTGCGGTCACTATCATACCACTTCACGTGGCAAATCACTGGGAATTTATGGCATCATTAGACAAACATCCTGAATATTATTTTTTCATGTTCTTTTCAATTTTGACACTAAAAACTTAAGAAAAACTCAGAAAATTCTTATTATCCCAGTTTAATATATGGTAAAACCCTGGATTAATCATAGCCATTTGCAGAGGGGGATGTTCAGCCTCTGGAGACAGCAAGTGCTGGAAGGATTCAAGCTCAGGCAAAAATGGTTACTTGCTGGGAACGATGTAAAGGGAATTCCTTCACTGGCAGGAAGGTTGGAAGAGATAAATTTTAAGGTCTCTTCCAAATCTAAGAGCCTTAAATAAAGTAAAACTGAGTAAAAAGTTTCTACATTTAAAAGAATGAGGTAACTGTATATTACTGATGTGAAAAATGTTAAGACATTAATTTTTTGTGAAATGAAACAAGTCACAGAATATTATGGTATAATTCCATTTGTAAAACATGAGGAAAAATCTATCTTATGCATCTATCAGATATATATTGATATATTTCTATTCACATCAATATATGTATACATATGTATCAGGTAGACTTTCTTGAAGGAGCCCAAGCTGGTATAAATGGGTATTTCTGGGAAGAAAACAATGGAGAAACAGTGAGGTTGACAATGCCCTTTATACCTGTGTGCATTATTATGAATATTCACCACTTTTGTCTTTTAAAGGCAACTTTGAAAGCTAAAAAGTTTCAAAAGTAGAAAAAAATATAAGAAATCTTAATACTAAAACTAGGATTGCAAAACTTTCTTTAAAGCACCACAAAATGCTGTTAAAGCCAGGTTTATTTATCTTAAAGTCTGTGGAAGCAAGATTTATGCATCTTCTTTGATGGAAAATTGAGGCGTATCTAAAGTTCAGTCAATAAATCAAGAATAAATCAATGGGAGGCTACGGCATGTAGATCAATATGTTTGGGCAGGACATCTGGTCAAAGAATCCCTTGTGTAGGGAGAACAATAAACCAGTGACATGTGTTTACATTCTCTATGTGGTACACAGATGGTCCCCGTCTTCAAGCATGTGAGGGCTGTCACAGAGAAAGGGAGCAGTCTTGATCTGCATGGCTTCAGAAGGTTGAACTAGAGCCAGTGCCTGAGCCAGCACGTGGAAGCTGCTAAAAGACAGATGTCCCCAACATAAGGAAAACATTTACATCCAACAGAGCCATTCGAATTAACCCTGGGTTAGTAGTTCACAGTCATGGGGTTAAGGTTAGGGGAAGGGAAGTAGACCAGAGGTCCCAAATTCACATGTTTTCAGAGGTCAGGCAAGTAACAAATGTGAGCGAAGAACTAGCCTAATATCAAGTGGTAGCAACTCGAGAGCACAGGCACTGTCTAAAAGAGACAGCAGGTACTTGGCTCCAGCAGATGGGCGCCATAAGGGTGCGTGTGTCCGGTGGTGTCAGAGCTTTTGAATTTTCAAAACACTTTAAAACTTAAAATATATAGATACATATGGCCCGACGAAAACATGTCTGACCCCACAGACATCACTTTGTGACTTCTACGTCATGACAAAAAGAACTTGCTCGATAAGATACAAATGGAAAGCTGCTCCACAGATTCTCTTTTATTGGATCTTTCCCACCATGGGTGGGTTAAGAGAGTAGATATGCAATTTTACTGATGAGCACAGCGAAGCTCAGAGATGTCGATTTGCCTAAGGCCACAATGCTAGAAAGGGCCCCAACTGAGCTGTCTGTTAAATCTTGTGCACTACCAAGCCTCTCATAACATTACAGCGATATGATCCTTTATCCATGAGACAGAATTCTCATCAGCAATGAAAAGAAACAAACTACTGATACATTCTATAACATGAGTAAACCTCAAAAACATATCTAAGTGAAACACGCCAATGCAAAAGATTGCATATTATATAGTTCCATTTATCTGAAATGTCTAGAAAAGGCAAATATATGTAAGAAAAGAAAGCAAATTACTTGGGACTGAAGATGGGACTGGACATATACTGAACAGACACACAAAATGTCTTTGGGTTGATGAAAATCTTTTAAAGTTGGATTGTTGCAACGGCTATACAACTGTTTGTATTAAGAACTATTGAATGGTACACTTAAATTGGGGGAATTTTGTGGTACCTAACTTAGACCTCAAAAACACATGAATAATATATAAAATGTTGAATGAATATTTCAGTGTTATGAAGTAAAGTCTCTACATTAGAAAATATTAGATGATTCAGTTTATTAAATTTTGACTTCCTGGTACTGAAGGTCACACATTGATGATTTCTTTCCGCATATCCCAGATCAATTGAAAGACTGATACACAGACAGTAGAATTTGCTAAATGTCAGACAGATGGTAGAGGGGTGTTCAAGAAAGCCCACTGCCTACCTCCTCTTCAGACACAAATCCTTGGGGATTTTGAATTTAAGTTCAAGATTCTAAGGTAAGCACACAAATGTCCCCCAGAATCACTGCAGTTCAAACCATTTTAATGCCTGTGGCCTCTAGGTCAGGAATCCTTGATTAAAAGTCATTCCAAGAAGTTGACATACTCCTTGCTCTTTAGAACATGTAAAAAGTGCTTTGTTTTAATTTTATACTTTGCCTTTCCCTTCAGTGCATCAGATCTGCAGCCAACTTGGAAAAAGGACAAGAGCCTCTTAAGTAGGCAATAACTGCAGGGTCAGCGAGTTGGGACCCGTTGGCTCTGCGCCCGCCCACATGGCTGTGGTCATGTGCCATTGTTTTAGTGTCAGGGCCCGGCCCTCAAACTTCATTTCACACTCCACATACTGCAAATGTTCCTTATGGACTTAGATCACAATATAGGTCATTGTCTCAAGCACTTTGCCATCAGATGGCCTTATCATTCCTTGTGAGGCATATGAAGGATGGAAAAAACCATACAGATGACATCAGTGGGGCACAGGCAGTGAATTCTGGGACTGGAGAGGAGGAGCAAAACTTGTATTGCAGATATTGCTGGGCATCAATCACTAATATTTTTCTAAATGGAATAAAGTTTTTGAACCAACACAGGATGCCTCAGCACTGTTCGTGGAGACGGGGCTCAGGAGGGAAGGCACTTGACTTACGTGTTTTCTCCATTATGCTCACACCGGGTCCCTCAGTCTCCTGGACCTTGGTGTAAACACTGATTTTATATTGTGAGTCAGGCTGAAGTCCATAGAAGCAATGCCTGCTCGTCCCTCCACCCACAGCAGATTCTTGCTTTTGTGCATCTATAATAAAAATAAAATAAAACACACACATGTTGAATTTTTAAAAACAGCCATCAGTAGGTGATTTGCTTCCAAAATGCTTAATATGCAAGGGCTAATCAGGTAACTCCAGAATGAATTATACTGTTTGAAGTATTGTATCATATAATTGGTTTAAAAGGAAAAAAAGAATCACTGTATCATGCAAATTTCCATTTATGCTATTTTCCCTCTAGAACAAATATGCAAATTTTCATGTCATTTGATTTTCATCTGATACATAAGTTGCATCCATCTGGTTAAAGCCTTATATCTTATTTCTATATTTCTAGAAATTAAAAAATGAGTGTCACTAAAACTGCACTGATTAAACACATCACACATGTTACTTAGTGGCTAAAAAAAACTCCTTCAAAATGTTATCTGAGTTTATTAAATATAAACAAAATAGAGAAAACATTAGAACAGAACAGTTGCTTTTTTAAGTGCGAAATGCAAAAATGTTGAATACTTACTTTTGTCTATTTGAAAAGTATAATAACTATTAAATTTCAATCCATATTTTAATATATAGGAACAAAACATATATGTACATATTACAATATACATGTCAGAAAAAACATGACACAGGTCACTTAAATTTTTGTCAATGGACAAATCCTAATTTTTAAATATATAAATAAATTAAAGTCATTTGTCTGGTAAAATTTAAAATTTATTTTTATAATTGTGAATATTGAACAGTGTTAAAAATGAACTTTATAATGTAATCTTTAGTAATACATATGGTCAGAATGAATTAAGGTCTATCTCAATAATTTCTTTATCATATAGCTTGCAAAATGATGAAATGAAAAAATGGTTAAGGTGCTTGTGGGGTTATATACAGTGTTGAAAGTAAATGTTAGTAACCCTGTGTTCTGCTTTGTTGGTGATGCCCAAGTTCGGTCTGGCTCAGAACCCCACAAAAGCTGCTTCTTGCTAACCCTTACCCACAACTTTGGAGCTTCTTGCCAGCTTCTGTGAGCCACCTGTAACACAGACATTTCCTAAATCCTATGCATGAATCATACTCCTCTACCTCCACCAAAGTTCTCAGGGACTCGCCTGGAGTCAGTTCCAGAAATGTGTGTTTCTGTCATCTCCTCTGTTTCTCGTGGATGCCCATGTACTGTACAGACCCTTGACAATAAGAATATAAATGGGTTTTACTGCTAAAAAAACTATAAACCTTTGGAAAACTGGAACAGTCACTGTAAAATTAATGGGAGACAGTACGGTTTGCTTCCCAATACTAACAAAGAGGGGTTACATGAATGGGGGTGTATCCATGTTGCTTTTGGCATGCGTGATTCAGGTCTAATGGCTTTGCCCTAAAGGAAAACATTTAAACTGATCAAATGATGACTAATTTCCTCAACCCCTTGTGCCAAAAGCAGGGAATTAATTTATTTTTTGGAACAGAGAGAAAAAAATTCTGCCTTTGTGCATTCATTCTTATGAAGCAAGGCTCAACACGTGCTCTGGGTCATGGTCAGCCTGGCAATGATGCCACCGACCTGCCTCACCAAGTGTCCTAGGAGTGGTTACTGAGAGCCACGACAAAACCCTGCTGGAACTTCATGATGTGAATCCTTCCATTCCCCAGGTGTCTCAAACACCCTGACCCCCAACCAAAATGTCACAGTGTCAAAGAGTTTGATCTTGAAAATGGGCTTTGTCTCATGATCTTTTATTTTTAAGGTAGGCCCCCACTATGCTGCAACTCCCTCTCCTTGTTAATGGAGGATACTGCAAAATTGACATTTCATCACCTAAAGATAGAAGACAAGTTGAGCATCCTTTGAAACCTTCTTTTTTTTCCCTAAAGCAAGCTGGAAAGAAATTCACCAAGTTATGGAAATGAGCGAGGGAATACTGTATCGAGGCCCATGTGGTGTATAAATGCATGAACTTGAAGGGAAATGCTATGCCGAACCTCAGATGCCAAGTCAACTCAAAACATCTGGAGAGAGACATATCTCAGAGCACCCGCAGAACTAATGCAGGCTCTCGCGGGCTTCTGATTTACCCAACACCAAGCAAAGGTCTCTGACTTTGGAGTATCCTCCTGCTATTAACCAAAAGCCTACAATTTAATTTGGCAAGTGAATGACGGAGTCAAACACAGATTTCATTTCAGTGTCTCCTGTGAAGACCTTATCCTTCTGTAATCTTTTTTTTTAAGTCTTGGCTATGAAAAATGTCACAATATTTACATGGGTAGAGGACATCTGTTGTTTTTGCATGTCTTGCATCTAACCCCTTCTTTGAATTTTCTTCCCCATTCTTGGTCTTTATGATTTGGGAAGAACAGAAAAACAACTCCCTCTCCCCTTCCAGACACAGGGGTGGGAGGCAACCAGGTCTTACCAGTCAATTTATTTCAGGCCCTTCAATTCAATGACAGATTTCAGAGCCTCTGACACAATCTGCACCAATGGGACTCAGGTCCTGGGCTTTTGTTAGAGTTATTGAGAAAGAGAATCTCTTTCTTTTACAGAGACTGTTAAGCTAGAAGGCAGGATGTGATTCTGGATCTGACTGGGTCCAACTCACCAAATCTGGCTCAGAATGAAGGCAGAGGAGAGCAGAGCTGAAGGACAAAGCAAGACCTCTTATCAGTGACATTGTTGGAACGCCTAGATCCAGATGTGCCTGAAGCCGGCTACTATTGAGCTTTGCAGTATATTAGCCAAGATATTGATCCTTTTGCTAAAGTCTCTTTGCCCTGCAATTTTGCCATTTACAAAGAAACAAACAAACCTGAATGATACAGCCCTGCTACCCTGCTCACAAAAACCTTGGAAATTTGTAGGTATTACCTCAAAAGAAATAATTTTAGAGAAACTGAAGCTCAAAGAAGAAAGTTAAGCAGCAATTATGGTTAGAACAGAGGTCTCTCCCTGACATCACCTCAAAACCTAAGTGCATAAGAGCAGACCACAGGGAATACACTCTTTAAAAAAAAAAAAACGTGGAAAAATTACCTGTCAAACAGTAGGCATTTGTCAGAGGCATTTAAAAATAGATCAGCCTGTGATAAAGCTTTTCTCCATCACATGGAGGAACTAGGTCCCACTTCTCTCCAGGATTTCCTCTGGTGTACAAATACTAAAGTTTCTGCAGAGGCAATTTATGTAGCCAATGGGAGCTACCACAGAGTTAAAGAGCAGGGGCCCTGGGACTCATCAGCCCATGGATGAATGGGTCCCTGGCCACAAGTCCTTCCAAGGCAGTGGTCAGGGGGATGATCACATTGCTCTGTGAGATAAAGAAACTCAACCTCAACCAAGCTCCTGGAGACAGAGAGGAGATCAGTGATTGCCAGAGTGGGCATGGGAGAAATGGGTGAGGATGTCAAAAGGTAAAAAGAAAGAAACTCAACCTAATTCTCCCCCACTCCAAAGTAGAGAGACTATTCTTTGACCTAAACTGTGTAAGTTAAAATATTTAAACATATTCCTCACCACTACCTCCACATTCACTCACCCACCCACCCCAACGGTCCTTTTTGAGGCTGTCAGTTAGAGTCCTCTGCTGTCCAGTTAGTCAATTGTATTCGGTTAGACAACTGAGTACATGAGATGTAGGCTAGTTGGGTTCATAAATCACTCCGCTAGAGATATTGATGAAAAACAAATACTTTTTTCATTCTTGTCTAATTGAGATACTGAGTCTCTGTTAAAGAGGTTTCTGGCAGCCTGACAATTACGCTGGGGCACAAGTTAACTTAACGTGAAGATAAGAAAGAGATAGGGACTCAGTTTTTGCTGCTGTTGTGGTTAGCAAAGATCTTGGCTTCAGAAAGAGCTTACTGAGGTTTGGATTATCAGGCTAATGATACCAGACACATCAATCGTACCCTCTGATAAGAATCCCAATGTTATTTTACAAATATGCCAAACTAAAAGCATTTAGTTAAATACTAAGGATTTCACCAATTCCACTGATATGCCAGTTTTTATACAATTTTATATCAATCTATAGAATTATAATTTTTATGAAAGACAATGCCCTTTCATGTCAGTCAACTTCTTAAATGTCATAAAAAGATAATAGCATTTAAGGTCATTTGGGAGTGTGATTTTCATACTATTTTTTTAAAGCTAAAAAAATGCCACTAAATGTCAGTCCTTCATTTAAAGATACATGAAATATAAGTCAAGATTTTATAGTGGTTTCTCAAATAGTTGCATATATTTCATCTACTTCTGCTTAAGCATCCCATTAATCCTATTAAATACAACCAGAAGTCCCTGTGACTCGTCCTGACTATGCCTTTCTCAATGTTCCTTCTGGATTAAAGCCACTCCCTGAATTTC
This sequence comes from Desmodus rotundus, assembly GCF_022682495.2. Lineage (NCBI taxonomy): Eukaryota > Metazoa > Chordata > Mammalia > Chiroptera > Phyllostomidae > Desmodus > Desmodus rotundus. Next base: position 13,402,975 of record NC_071394.1, read on the forward strand.
AGCCCATGTCAGGCTCAAAGGATTCCTGCAGAATCACACACAGGGAATCAAGGAATTGGTGCCTACACATCTGTTGAGGCACTGCGTGGCCAGGGTGGGCAGCATCTCTTCTCATGGGGTTCTTACTCCATTCTCCTATTCTCAGCGTATTTCCAAATGCTCTCAGCCCTCTGTGCGCACAAACCATGCTTTCCACTTTCTGGATTACATCAAAAGTGGGATCTCTGTGTTTTGAATGTAGCTGTAGCCGGGGATACAGGCTACTGAGCCCAGTCTTATCCAGACCCACCCAAATTAGCTCCTGCTTTTTTAACATGGGGACACCATGATCATTTTTCCAGAAAGAAAACATTTTAACAATTTTATTAGCTTAAAATATTTTTAGAAATCATTGGGGATTTTCCAGTGTCTTCTATAGCCCCCCAACACAATAAGATCTATCTTTTCTACTGATGATACAAATCTGATGAAAGTAATTTTCATTATTTGATCTTATCTTCTGAATCTCATCCATGATGACAATGTGGGAAGAGAACTTCCAGTTTCTTTACAGAAACTCACTTTTTGGCAATCAATTTTTTGCTGGTGTTCTTGACATTTTAAAGAAAATAAGCAGACATTTTTTAGTGTTTCAACTTCGAAACAAAGTCCCAAGTTATAGAAATACTGCAACGTCGAAGACCCTGCTCTGGGCAACATAGATACCATCTCCTGAATGAGAGTTTGTTGCTCTTCAGTTATCCCCAAGTAAACCAAATCACTAAGAAAAACATTCAGGTCAAACCTAGATCCCCAGTGAGTATCTAACTGTAATGTACGTGAGTCCTGGCTATTCGGTTCCCACTACCAATAGCAGCTAACATTTCTCAGGTGCTTAATATGTACAGAGCATGGTTGCAAATTCTTTACACAGATTTATCTCAGCTTAATCTCACAGAATTCAGCCAGAGCAGCACTGTGGTTCTGCCCATTAACAGATGAGGAAGTGGAGGTTGGAAAGATTCAAAAGTTGGCTTAACCAGCCATTGTGACTCCGTATCCGGCGCGATCCACAACACAATATTGCCTCTTTGATGACAGGGTTCTTGTCTAATGTCATGTGTATGTTGTGCATGGTGACTTGCCCAGAACTAAGTACTCAAGTCCTTGACAAAAGCAGACGTGAGGACGTGCACTCACCCTGGACGGATTCTATGACTATTCTGTAGGCAGTGGCGTGACGCTGCACCTGCCACTGAGCACACAAGCTGGTCATCTGAATCTGGCTTGCCTGAAGATTGGTCACGCCCAAAAACACTGCGAGGAAACAGAAGCACAACTACGTCACACAAATGTCCCCAAGTCTGAAATGGACTTTAACACGATAAAATGCTCATTCAAGTTCCTTAGTGAGAGGTGGGAAGATACCCATCAACTCCATACATTTTGGCACTGAAATAACTATTTTATGACACAAAAAAGCAGTTGCAGAACATTATGTATTATACCCAGGGGTGTCCAACCAGTGGCCTCGGGCTGCATGCAGCTCAGGACGGCTATGCATACAGCCCAACATAAAATTGTGAATTTACTTAAAATGTTAGAGATTTTGTTGTGATTACGTGTCACAATGTATTTCATGTGTGGCCCAAGCCAACTCTTCTTCCAGCGTGGCCCAGAGATGCCAAAAGGTTGGACAGCCCTGATGGTCTGTCATATCTGTGCACAAGAGAGGACATACGTATATATATTCAGAGGAAAAAGACTAGAGGTAATGGATGGTGGAAGTATGGGTGACTTTAATCTTCCCTCTTTATTTATTTGTTCCTAAACATTAAAAAATTAATATATTATACATCTGTAATACAAAATTAAATACAATGGGTACTTATCAGCCAGTGAAGACGGTGAGGATGAAACACAGGGAGGACAAGGGACGAGGCGGGAGTCTAACTCAGAGGTGAGCAAGGACTGGCCTCCAACACATGAGGCAGCGAGAATGCACAAAGTGTTGAAAATTTTAAAATAAAAGATTTAACACAGATAACAAAAAATATTTAAAAACAAATACATAGATTCCTGTGAATCTTAGAACACTGTGATATTCCAAAGTGATTCACCAAAAAGTTATTTTGGGAAGCAGTAAAAATATTGTTTCTCCAAGACAATAGAAGTATAAACATGCAATGTTTATCATTTAACCCAAGCAGAAAAAGAAAAAAGTTAATATTTGCTTTCTCTAATGATCTCTGATTCTTATCCATGTCATTTTTTCTTACTTCTTCCTCTCTCTTTGCTAACTCATAAAATTCTTTTAAAGTTCAAAATTATTTTCAAGATGATAAAAATAAACTTGTCTAATCACAACTTACATATTTACATTGTTCTTTTGTTAGATCAGAGAATGAAGACCTATTTTCCTAAGGCCGATTATATACCCCCTTTCACCTCCCCCAAGAAACAAAGTCAATAATGATTTATATAACTACATTAAATTTAAAAACATCTGAAATTAATTTAGTTGCCATTGCATGGAGTTTTAGTTTGCATGAGAGAAGGAGAGAAAACACATAATAAGCTGATCTAAATTTTACTTTGAGGATAGAAAGTAAAACAATTTAGTACTTTTAGTCTTAAGATCTATTTGGAATACTCGACATATGTATTACAAGAGAGGAGAGGGATGGAAGAGAAGAAGAGAGAAGCAGGCAACAGTGGACAAAAAGACAAAAAGAGTAAGGAGAAGAGAGACCAATAAAAAAATTATAGAGGCAGGAAAAAAAAGGGACAGAAAGGATAGGCTGAAGAGGAAAATGAAGGTAAACTGGAGAAGAAGAGAGGAGGCAGAGGTTGGGAAAAGGCTCAGGGGAGTCTAAGGTGTTTCTAAGGAAGGACTGTAGGGTTGCTGTAACAGCAGAAGTCAATTACTTGGAAAATGAAGGTCGTGCCCAGAATAGTAGCTCCTGAATAGCCAAGTAGGAGATCAGGACCCCAGAGCAAAGGCTTCCTGGATCAGCTGAAGACAGACACTATTTCTTCTGAGATTAAACTGATTCTGTATCTAGCCCTTAAGATTTGAAGACACCCCATAAAGGAGAATTCAGGAAGCCTGTTCAAATAAAAGAGCTGTCTCTATGTAAAAATGGGTGGCCAAATATGGGTGGCTTGGGTTTGGTAAAATATATACCCCAATTCTTGCATAAGTCCATTTATTAGATTATTTGATCAAAGGCAAGTATGAGATATGAGCCTTGTGCATAAAGTACAATTACTACAATAATAATGAGAGTTATTAGCTGGACATTTGCCATATAGTAGACGCTTTTCATGTATTATCTACTTAATCCTGACAATCAGCTTGTATATGGTTACCGTGATCTTCATTTCAGCGTGGAGAAAACTTGGGCTCGAGTTAAGTTCTGTGCTCAAGGCCATAGCTAATAAGGACCAGATTTAAGGTTCCTACTTTTGATTACACCACAACTGTCACTCCCGAGGGCGGGACATGCACTCGGGATGATTTTCATTAGCACGCAGCCAAACCATCTTTATTTTGGACTCTTCTGTATTATCTTTAATGTATATCAAAACTGCTGGTCTTCTGTTTAGAGTAATTATGTGGGTTTGGAAAGTATTTAGGTAAAGAAACTATAAGTCGGTTTAAAGAAATATATTAAACAGATGGTGTGGAAGTATAACAAACATCAGGAATATGGAACAATCGCACTGGAGTTTGGAAACCCTGCATTAAGCCGCGGGTGTCTGGGAGGCATATATGCCAGTGAGAAGGTCCAGATGGTGTGCAGGCGGCATGGAAACCCTTAAAAGGTAGAGAAGGGAGTCCTTAGGCTGGTGTATGTATCTTGCAGGCATGGGGTGTGTGTGAGTGTGTGTGAGTGTGTGTGTGAAAGGGGCGAGGGGTGGAAGTTTTGAGAAAAGGCATTCTCTCCCCACTGGTTCAACTTTGACTGCCTTGGCTGTGTCAGGCTACAGGCTGGCTGGAAAATTTCACCTAATTTGAAAAATGCCAACAAAGAGTTTCCAGAAGGAAATCCTATCCACCACCGTCAAGTACAGTTGAACGCCAGGCTCTGACATTCTGCCTGCCAACCAGGACTCTGAGCTACAGCGTCGAGTAAGGAACACACCTTTCTTTCCATGAAACACCATCCAGAAAAAGGCAGCGCTGAGGAAAAGAAAGAGCAAGTGCCGAGTTGCAGGAGGAGTTGAGTTACAGTGAAAACAGTGGCCAAACCACATGGGGGGAAGGGAGGATGGTGTGAGGCACCAGGACATTGGCCTTACGTGTTTTCACCACGCCTGTCAGGGCGTCGCTGAAGCCTGAGGCCTGGGAAGCAAAGATCTTCACGTTGTAGTCCATTCCGCTGAGGAGGTTCGTGATAAGAATGGTGTTAATGTTAGCTCCCACAAACGTCTCCAGGGTTGGGCCAGCAACTGAAAGGAGAGAGTATATTCCAGTTACAACAGGATATGAAAAAAAGTGGGAACCCTCCCGAGGTGAACTGTACCAATCCAACTGTTTTTCAGTTGCCCAGGATTCCATGGCAGAGCGACTCCAGCTCCGTCTAGCGCTGAGACTTGCACACCTGATGGCCACGCCGGGGCTTTTCCTAGGGGTCTCGTCCTTTTCTCAAATACAATTCATTCCTTAGTGCTTACCCCAAAAATTTGGTCCACCTCACCATCCATTGCGCACCATATTGTGAGGCCTTCACAATGGAGCTACTATGCTCTCATAGGCACGGGGGCACTTCCAAACTGAAGTCGTTCTCTGTGGCCCCTTCCCAGACACCAGCTTGTCCCCAGAAGGCGTGCAAGTGGCAGTAGCAGCAAAATTTTTCATGGACACCACGCCTCACCTTACTTACCACATGGGGAGACAGCATGTTTATTACCACTGTTATTATAGCCACTCCTCTCATAATTTTTTTAGACTAGATGACACTCTTTTTTAAAAATTTTTATTTATTGGTTTTAGAGATAAGAGAGTTGGGGGTGGGGGAGAGAGAGAGAGCAAGAGAGGAATATTGGTTTGCTGTTCTACTTATTTATGCATTCATTAGTTGATTCTTTTTCATGCCCTGACCAGAGATGAAACCCAAAACCTTGGCACATGCCCTGACCAGGAATCAAACCTTTGAACTTGGCCTATTGGGGTGATGTTCTAACCAATTGAGCTTCATCCTGGCCCTTACCCAAGGTCTTACTCCAAGGCCCTTGCCCAGCTGGCTTCTTAGGGCCTTTACATTTTCACCTCTGTTTCAACTCAATGGAGTCTTTGATTTAGCATTAAAGAGATTCCTTGCTAAGTCCTATGCAAATTTATTTACCTTCTGCTCCTTCCCATATGTGCTCATTCTTTCAGAGCTGTTAGTTACAGACTTTTAAAATATTCATTGTTTAGCGCAGAACTTCTCTTCCAACCATATATTTATACATTTCTGTATTGGTGTGTTATTTCAGTAGTGTTTCTCCCACACCCCCAACTCTCACTGCCAATGCCCACACACAGTTCTTCCCCTTGCATGTGAATAGGATTTCTCAACCTCAGCACTGCTGACATCTTGGGCTGGATAACTCTCTATTCTGGAGCAGTAGGGAAGAGGTAGTGTGACTTGTATGATGCCTAACAGTGCCTGCCGGATGCCAACAAGCCCCCCTACCCCATGTGGAGACAACCAAAGGCCACAGAATTGCGCCAATTGGGAACCACTGGCCTAAAACAAAGCTATTTGCCCTCAGAAAATCTGATCAACAGCTATAAAATGGGCCAAACAGCATATTCAGCAAGGCTGTTTGCCAATTAACACATGCTTCATGACTAAAGAAAAGAAAGGAAAAAGTTGTGATGGTTCCCAAGGAATCCATCTCGAGCAGGCGAGTGCACCCAGGGTGTATTCTTGCTACTTTGCTGCCATGGTTCATGGAGACGTGTGTGGAGAAATTGGAGGTGGGGCATTTTAGTTGTATGCACCAGGGCAACGGGGCACAGAAAAGGCTGAGAGGTGTTACAGAGGCAACAGCAACATCTCAGAGGGAGACTGAGACGCACTAACTTATCTTAAAAGACATTTTAGATGCTAATAATATTTTTAAAGCATACTTACCACTAACAGGTTTATAGACAATCCTGTAGCCCTTTACAGGGGAAGATGGGGGATCCCATGTAATACGCAGACTGTTGTACCATTCTTCTGAGACCCGTAAGTTCTGGGGACCCGAGGGTGGCACTGAGCAGGGAAGAAAGGGACAAACTGGATTTTTTGTGTTTCTGTCTTTACAACCTACCGCACTGTTAACAAATTCAAAGATAGCTTCCCACAGTGTTAAAAGTACAGGCGAAAATGCATTAACCTCTGAGAGCCCATGGCTGTTCTAAATATTAAATACATAGAAAATAATTGTGCTTGAAATGCTTTGATCTGAAGGTCAGCCATTCACTAAATGTCATTGGGTTTCTTTTTCTTCAGTTAATTTTAAGGAAAATTGAGTTGAATATTGTTTATCAAAATGTCTCCATCCACACCACTCTGTTCCACCACCAAAGCGTGTTGAGCAGTGTCAAGGGGGATCACACCATGGTAATGATGGCAATTCTCAAAGGTAAGATTCCGATGATTGTTTTTTTGCCTCCATCTTCATATTGCCTATATTGTTTAAATTCAATGTGAACGTTTATCAACTTTTTATCAAAACATTAAAGCCATTGTCTATGGAGGACCTTTGTAAGTTATTGCGTATGTTGATGGATAACATCCCTGCCATTTTGTTGGTGATGGAATTCAGCTGTGCTCACCGTTGCTTGAAATACGCAGACCATCCACTCACACTCTGGACTCATTTTACTCTGCAGCTACTGCTACATGCGATGCTGTTTCCGAAATGACATTTAAGCCATATTTCTATAGTAATAGTCTTTAAATAGGATTTATGTGTGTGAGTATGTGTGTGTGTTTAACATGAAACCCTTCAAAAATGAGCTAAGTTCTAACATCGGAATGTTAAAAATAGATCTCTGAGCCCAGGGCATTGGCAGTTAGAGGGAAACCCTTTGCCTCTCCCACCTCCTTCCTCCCCTCCCAGTCTCCCCTTTACGAGACGTTAGGGTGTTACATAACACAGTTCAAAATCAACTCAGAACGGCAGAATTTACTATTACTTTAAACCATTCTTACATGCATTTTTTAACAACCTTCACTTAAGATAGACGGGAATGATGTATTTAAAACACATAGTAGGTACTCCATAAATATTTGGTGAATACCATTTGATTTTCTTTTTTACTTGCTATTTAAGACTGGGGTTTCCAAGCATTTACTTAGCAGCAAAATACCAAAATATGCTATAAATTCCAATGTGTTGATCAGTCGACGTCAAGTTAAGATGCCCACGTACGACGGGTGAAATACAAGAAGAGTGGGAGCTCTCCCAGTGCTCTGCCCTTCCCTTGCCTTCTCTCTTCCCTGAGTGGATAACCGTAGCAGCTCTTCGAGTTCACAGTACTCGGGGGGATCATTAGCAAACTGTGCAGGCCTTGGGGGGGGGGCAGGGTCTGGGTGGAACCACTTCCAGCACAGGCCTGGGGAGGAGAGAGAGATGCCAGCACTGTCGAATAGGTGGCAACACCCATTTACTCAGCTGAGTAGAGTCAGGACTTCAGGTGCAGCTATGGAGTTTTAATGACTTGTGCACTCACTTGCCGAATCCGTACTTACGTGCCCAGGTACAGAATTCAGCCCTTGCCACCATTCTGCACCAAACTGCACTTAACCATTAGGTAATTGTGGGAGATCGAAGATGGGTGCAGTGTTTCTGACTCTTCTCCGGCCGAGCTGTAACCCTCTCTTTGAATCAGGGGGTTGGGGGGGGTGGGTTCTATGACCCCCTGGACCTATAGACTACAGCAGAAGTGACACTGGACGAGTTCCAGGCATAGACTTAACTGTCCTGATGGTTCCCACTTTCTGCCTCTTGGGACCCTTGCTCTTATAGTCCTGAGTCACCATCCAAGAACTATGACTGTCGGGTTGGAAAGACCACAGGGAGTGGCGCCAAGACTACATGGAGACAGCAGGACTCCCTGAGTCCAGACTTCCTGGCCAAGTTGCCAGGCATGCGGGTGAAGTTGTCTTGGATACCGCACACCAATCCAGCTACCAGGTGGCACAGCCAATACTATGAGAAACAGGATTTCCCAGCAAGCCTTGTTTAATTTTCTGACCCACAAAATCATACGATGTACAAAAATGGTTGCTATGTTAAGCCACTAGATTCTGAGGTAGTCTTCAAGCAAGGACAGACCACCACACACAATGAAGACAACTGAGACCCCACAGTGCTTTGACCAAGGGTTTTCACGCACGCTCAGGCTCCTTGCTTGCTCATCACAACCAGCTCCTCTAAAGAAATACGTCGTGAGGACTCCTCTGTGCTGGGGGAGTTTGGCCTACAGAGATGAATACACAGGTGAGGTCCTGGGCTCTCGTGCTGCCACCTCCCAGGGATGGGAGACAGACAGGGATCACACACATGAGGAAACAAGAAAACAGTGCCGTGGCATGAGCAAAACACAACAAAACACAACACAGCAGGTGCTGTCACAGAAAGCAGGAGCTGCTTCGTGTCGATGGTCAGAAGAGTCTGAGATGACATTCGGCTGAGACCAAACCGACAAGAAGCAGCCAGAAATGCAAACAACTGGGAAAGGATATTCCCCCGGAAGGAACAGTTAGTGCAAGGGCCTGTGGCAGAAGCGAGCTTCAAAGGTCTAATGAAGAGCAGAAGAGGAGGTGTGGCTGGGACAGTTGTCCTTAGGAGTGAGATTAAAGGGATCGGGGTGATGCAGGTCATATAGGGCCTTGCACGGCCTTGGGAAGAATGTTGGATTTTATCCTGGGTACAAAGGAAAGCCATTAGGAGGCTTCAAACAGTCAGGACAGGAGATGATTTCTGTTTGGAAAGCCCCCCTGGCTGCTGTGAGGAGAACAAAGGATCCAAGGGGAGAATCACAAAGACGCTATAGGCGCTTGGGCACTCACTTCAGTGAGAGAGCATGTGGCTTGGACTGGAGAGCAGTTAGATGAGAAAAAGTGGGCAGGTATGTAGAATGCATTTTAGAGAATCAACAGAGCTTGTGATGAATTAGGTGCTCAAGGAATAAGGCATATTTGTTGTTAAGTCTTTGCTTTTACAGACAAGAAAACTGAAGCCCAGAGCAGGTAAGCAACTAGCCCAAAGTCACACAGCTTGAATGCGTGAAGACAGAATTCAAACCCAGATTTTCTGTCTCCCGATCTCTTTTGCTCTTTTCACCACAGTCATTTTGTGTTATTTAGGATAAATTACAAGGGCAAGCATTTTCACTTGAAGAGTCAGCTAGTATCCACAGGGAGAAAGCTTCACTCACAGGTTTTTCCAGGGGCTGAGACGCTGACGCCCTCTCCGTCACCGTAGATGGGAGTCACTGTGACTTTGTACTCAGTATCAGAAAGCAGAGACCTCAGAAGGACATTGTTCTGGCTTCCAGGCACCATGATCTGCACAGAAAAGCAGAGGGCCATGGGCTTAGTAAGACCTCTATTCCCTCTGGTCTCAAGGAGCAGGACCGTGGGCACTTTCAAACAATCAGAAGCAAGATGTGTTTGGAAAGTGAAGAGAAAAAAACAAAAGCATCCCTGCAAAAGTATTTCTCTCTGAAATTCCCCTCAGTAACCCTTAGTATATAATCACTAATGCAGAAGGTTTAAATGTGAAGCTCTTTGGCTCTGAGGAATGGTCTTCTCTCAACATCTTTTCAGCATTTGTAAAGCATCCAAAAGAGACAGCAATCATCTATTTGGAAAGCAGGTGTTCATGCTTCAGAGTGTTCATTCTAGAACCTGGCCTACTTATCCCGTCTGATTTCACTTAAGTATCCTCTCGAAAATTTAGCCTTCTATTCTTTACCCTTTCAGGGATAATCTAATCTCAGCATTTTAGAAAAGAATGGATGTTAGCCAAGAACAACAGAACCACACATTCGATCCAAGTTTTCTGGATTAAAACATGGTGACCAGTAATAGTAAAAAATGTTGCAGCCTTTTTATTTATAAAATGAGATGTTTTCCTCATTCTGAAATCACCATCACTCTGTCTCAAAGGCTACAAAAAATGAAATGCAGCCGTGGGGTCGACCCCTCACAAGCGTCTCCGTGCTGCGCCGCACCACGGGGCTCAGCAGCACAATTCCTGGCATCCAAGGAAGAATATGTGGACCAGAGAAGCCACATGTTCTCAATGCAAAACCCACAAACCTTCCTGCCTGTGCTCCAGCAGTTAGATGCTGACACATCTTGAGCCATTTAAGGAACTTAATCATGGCTGGAAAAAACACTGGGATGTAAGAACTGACCCAAACCCATTTGAGGCAGTCACAAGACTGGGACAGCTGGAGAAGCTTTTCGGTGCAGATGCCAGCAGGCAAGGGGCTACGCCGTCTACTTCTGGATGAGAGAAGGAATCTATAAATCATGGAATAAGCCCTAGAAAGCCTCGAGTTGAACCCAGCGGCAGCTGTTGCTAAGATATTGCTCATCTTTAAAACAATGTTTTTTAAAATATATATTAAAAAGGAAGCCTGAATTAGATGATTTTATATTGGATTAAATATCAAATTTGCTCCTCTTAGAAAAAGGACATCGAAATATACAGGGTTGGACTGACATGGTCCTGGGAGAGAGATTTTTTTAAAAGGAGCTTTGCTTTATTCTAGAATGAGCTGGACAACCCTACCATTAAGGACATGTAAAGGAAGGACTGTGGTTCTGACTTGTATTATTACCCCATCAATGTAGCTTTCTTCGGGGTATTTCTTTTAAATAGAACTCCTCTGGACCACAAGTAGTTTGTTTAGCAAACCACCCATGTTGATGCTCCTTAAATAAGGTCCTCTCTCAAATGGAGAAATGCATGCCCCCCAAACCAATCAAATTTCAACTGGGTAATACTGCAAAGCAGTGGGGCCATTTGGGAGGATGCATTTAGCTTTCCAGGAAGCAGTTGCTGTGGTTTATGATAACAGACATCATTTACTCATCAATTATAGGTGCCAGGTGCTATTCCAAGTAGTCCAATATAGTAATTCACTTCATCTTCACCGCAACCCTTTGAGGTAGGTAGTCGTACCATTACACTCATTTTACAGACGGGGAAACTGAGGCCCACACAGCTATTGAGTTAAGGAGGCCACGTTGGCATCCTGGATATGTGGTCTGAGCCTTGTTTTAACCACCGCCCCCCTACTCCACATGCCTGCACTGCGTGAACCTTTTTACCCTAATGATATTCATTGGCAAGAATAAAATGTAAATCTCCTCTGGGGTGTGCAAAGTTTTTTCTGCTTGGCCTCTGCTTGTCTGCACAAAGCAAGGTAAAGGTGTACGCCTACCACGAACAGATGCTAGAGATCATAGCATATGCTTGGTTTGTTTTAAAACAATTCTATAAAAGAAGCTCATGGACAAGTGAGATGCAGATCTAACCAAGTGAGCCTCATGGTTTTAATTTTCTTCAGAAATGCAAGTTCACGCCTGGCTCTATTACTGCCCAGAGCTCTCCAGCACAGCCTGGATTCCATCAGTAGAGAGGGGATTCCCTACATCTTCACTTCTGCTCAGTGACTCTCACGCTCTCTGTGGTGATGGGCGAGGTGGTGCTGGTGCTGCGGTGTGGATTCCAGTCTGTTGAAGGCCAATGTTCGTATAATGACAATAGAACAAAATCGGTAGAACCATGATGTTGGATGCTGCAATATTAAATTGCTATACATGTTTGTAAAGCTTGATTTTAGTCTCTGAACTTATCTTGCAGGAGACTGAGCCACACCCTGAGCATCCCTGCTGTAGAACATTTCTTGCAAGTCAGAATTCAGGTCACAGTTATGGATTTTGACACCTAGGTTCTAGAAAAGTCTGGAATACTGATTACCCTTTCACAGATAAAGAAGTGTGAGACCTACGACCCTGAAAAAAAGAATTTAGGGCAATGTGATTACCACACCTCCATATTTGAGAGCAGAGCGCAAAGTCAATCCATATGAAATATTTGATAGGTATCTTTACTGTCTAAGAGTTCAAAAGCTTTTTAGTAGGAATATCTGGTAGATTTGATTATGTTCAGAAAATATATAAATATGTCATCTCAACTAGAAGAGCAATTTTAATTCCCTTTGTTTCATATATATATATATATATATATATATATATATATATATATATGCATGCTTAACTTTGGTTTACAATCTTATACACATACACTATTCTCCAACTTCGATACTCTGTTTTGTCATTTCCTGGAGTAAATTTAAACAGCTTTTGCAGTTAAGGAAAATTTAGAAAGATGGTAAGAAGCATTTCTCACATCCAGAAACATTTCCTTTATCACTTTTGGAATATATTTTAGCCATCTTTCTTTCTTTGCCATCTATCATTATTTTAAGATATCTCCTTGGTGGGGGGGAAAGGCAGAAAACTGCACTTGAACAACAATAAAATTAAAATAGATAAAATACATTAATTAATTAATTTTTTTAAAAAAAGCTATTTCCTTGGTGTATGGGAGTTCAATGCCCTTGGATTTCAATACAGGTCTGCAACTGCCCGTCCTATTTTAAAACCCTAAATCTAGATCCCCTGTTTCCCGTCTCCAATAACAATACATGGCATTTATAGAGCAGTGACACGAACACACTGAGACAGAAACGCCCAATTACACCTCAGCTGAGTCCCTGCAGGTCTACCTGCCTGTAAAGGAAGGGCGCACGACTCCAGTTTAACTAGAACTCACTAAAGGCGCTTGATGTTCAAAGACTCCCAGAGTGCTCTCTTCCGTATAGTGAAAACACTTCTGCGCAGTACGTACTCGCTACCAAATCTGTCAATATTTTCCATTTTTATTACAGGTTTGTTTCACTGGGGCACATGTGCTTTAAAACTTTTGATCCTTTTCCCTTCATTTAGGTTGCCCAAGTGTTTTGAAATAAACAGTGTGAAATGAAAGAAACTACCAAAGGGAAAATTATCTAGGAACAACCCAAAGAAAATATTATTATTATTTTACCTTGCATAGCTTACAAGTGCATAGGTGAGATTAAATTGTTACTCTTTCCAAATTAGCAAGAATAATTTAGCAAGAAGCTTAATGTGTTTCTTGGAAAGAGTAGAAACAAAAACCAAAAAACAAAATTCTCATTCTGGGAAGTTTTTATGGGTCTCATTTTTAGGAACTGAATTAAAACATGTGGACAATAACAGGGGAAAAGAAAACAGCCAAATTAGAGCGTTGGTTTTAATTTTGAAACTTTTCAATCATGAATCATTTGAAATCTATGGTCTGAGTCCATTTATAATTCAACCTGTTTTGTTTAAGTGTTCACTAACTTCCCAAAGGTACGCCCAGGCCGATCTCATGGACATTCTGGCCACTCACAGTAGACACGGAGAGTGAAGGGTTACCACTGTGTTCTGTAGTGATTCTTCTATCAGCCTGAGAGAAAGGGTTTCCTGACGGAATTTTGCACTCCAGTAATTTTTTAGATAAACACATAAATAAAAATAAATATTCATCAAAGGCTCTATATGTAAGGAAGAGGAAGGAAGGATAATGGTGTTACTCTTGAGCAATAGTGAATCCTAAAATGGTTCAAACACAACGCACTGACAAGAAGTGCAAGTAATGAGGCTAAATAAAGCATGCTCCATGACAAAAAAAAAAAAAGAAAAATATCTTTTGGATGCAAACTAGAGTTATCTGGTCTGATAAGAAGCATATCTGAGAAACAATTTTCTGGTTCTAGACTAAAAGGAATGATGCAGTGTAAATTAAAAAACAAACGTGGAAAGGCCACGATTAAGAATGTACCCAGGTTTCCAATATAGAAAAACAAATATAGAGGCTACAACTTAAAACTCAACACATAAAAATCTAAATCCCCTCAGGGAAAGATACCCATGATTAAGAATAGATTAAAAATGATTATGTATCTACCCAAAATGAGTTGATGTCAATGGAAAACAAAACTATTTGTTACCAGATGGTATTTTATTAGCACCACTTCACCTACATAAAGATTATTCATGTATGCTTTGCTTAAAAGGTTACCACATTCCCAAGGTCAAAAAGTTTAATATACATATGCAGTTTTGGTGCCCTAAGACATTGCCAAGGCGGCAGAAACAACAGGAGAAACGGGGTTCCGAGGCTTTGTCCATTTAAAGCAGGCTGTGCGTGTAGCAAGTTTTGGAAATAGAATGGTCATCCAGAAACCAGTGTTTCAGTTTGGGTTAAATGAAAACATTAGTGTCCAGAGATGAGAGAGTCACCGAGAAAGCAGCAGAAGAGAGAGCTCGCATCAGTCTGGAGACAGCACCATTAGCTCTGTTAGTCGAGAAAGCTCAGAGTGTCCAGTCAGTTGTATTTATACAGACCGTTCCTACCACTTCTTCCTCAGGGTCCCCTTGAGCAGTCAGGTAGGTCACCCTGAACTGCTGCACGCTGCTGTCTGAAATGTCCCATTTTACCCGCAGGCTAGAAGTGGTTTCCTCATCTACCACCAGGTTTCTGATGCCTGTCTGGAAAACTGGAATAAAGACAACCAAGGATTAAAGAATTTTAAATGCATCATATTCCAAATGAGCTCCAGAGATGATCTGTGGACATGGCAACAAGGATCATTTACTGTATTTCTCTAATATAGGCCCACAAGAAGAAGAACAACTTAGCTTTCACGGTTGATGGGGAGTCATGATACCTACTGGTAGCAAATAAAAATGGGTTTAAGAGATGCTGACAAGGTGAGACCATGGACACCTCAAAACTCAGACATGAGAGACCAGTGCGGTCAGCGTCAGGGTGCGGTCCAACATCCAACATGCCCATCCACCTGTTTCCCCATTTCTGCTAACTCTTGTCCCTCAGACATAAACCTCTCACCATAGCTGCCTCTATTCATTCAGCCCACATGGAGGTTATTTGTCCTCTGACATCTGTTCAATCTCCTTCACCTAGATTCTCTGACACATTCCTTCTCTCCTCCCAAGGTGTCTGCCCCCTTATTTGTCCCATTTTTCTCCTCCTTTTTGCACTGACTTTCTTTCATTCTGTCCATCTCTACTGTCTTCCTTTTCTTCATTCATTTATTCAGCCAACATTCACTGACCTTTTCCTGTTTGTCAGACTGTGTTACACCTTTGAGACAGACAGTGATGAACATTTGACAAAAAGAGTGAAAGTGTCACAGAGGTGGCAGGAGAGTGACATTTACCAGGCAAAATTGGGGGAAGGCACCGAGTAGTGGTAAGAGGAGGCAAAACATCTCACCTTCTGGACCAGGACACCTAGATGGCAGGGGAAATGGGGAAGCATGAAGAACATGGCGGGAGACCAGGAAGAGAGGCAGAACCCAATCGGGATCTTGGGTGTTATGATAAAGAGATTTGGGGGAAGAAAAAAGGATCAATAAAGATTAACTGAAGAATCAATGAATGAGTCAATGAATGAACAAATGGATAGATGAATAATGGAAAACCCAGAAACCCACAGAAGGGCTTTAGGTAGGGACAAAAATGATATCATTAAACTTGTGTTTTCTCTAGTTGACTCTGACAGCTAGTTGGAAGGTGGGTGATAATGGAGGGAGAAGTTAAGCAGAGAGAGAACACAACTGTTATAGGAAGACCCATAGACCAGCCAGATCTCAGTAACCCACAAAAATGCAAGGAAACCACATATGAATAATTCCCCACAGGGAGCAATAGGAGAAGTCACCGAGATCGAGAGGAGGACAGGAACTCTAGGGTTTGCTATGCTAACACCCTCTGAGAGGCTAAACGGGGCTCCAGAACAAAGAGGGAAAACGTAGAGAGCTGCGACAGTGAGATGAGTAGGCAGAGGACCTGCTGGTATTTAGGGGTAAGAAGAAGGTGAGAGGTCCTGAGAGGTATGAAATTTGAACTGGCATACTCTGCTCCTAATTAATAATAAAAAAATAAGTAAAACTGGGATAACACAACTTTGGTTTAAATCAAATTTTCTTATCGGTAAATAGGCTTTGATTTGTCCTTACCTGATGTCACAGGACTGGTAGGTACTATGGTCGTAGCTGGCTCTGTCCAAATACTGTCAACTAAAAAATATATGTAATATTTTAAAATTCTTTAATGATAACTCTATATATTTGCGGATAGCACTTTATAGTTCTCAAAGAAAATGTCACCTGTATGATCTCACTTTCTTCGCACAACAATCTTGACTATGGTTGTAAGCGTGAAAAAGTGAGTTACATGTAAGGCAGACATTGTACCTGTTCTGCAGATAAGGAAACTGAAACCCAAAGAAGTTAAAATGCCTAATCACAGACACCAGCCTTCGTATAAATATTTGAATTACACCTATAAAGTTGTGAAGCCTCCCAGTTACTCTGAAATGAGGCACTCCATGGTAATGCGAGGGAATGGCTGTAGATCAAGTTGTGAAAGGGCTGCCAAACGAAGGAGGACAATAGACATGCACCTTCCACGTCTCGTATCCAACCCGGGCGACCGGTGGATGGACACAGAGGCGCTCCACCAAGTTCCCTTTCCAGCGTCCACGTGCTCACCCACCAGCTTCTGCAACACTGGCTGCCACGGCTCTGAGCTCTGGGAACCGCCTCGCCTGAGGTCATAGTCTCTGTTGGGGATGGCCCACCTCCAATGACACGGGGATGCAGGGACACAAAGCCCCAGCCCCTTCGACTCAATTTGGGACAACTCAGAAGGGTCATCCCAGGTCTAGAACTCCTAACAGAATTAGCTGAAGACTGCTGAGGTGCTCTCTATGTCCCATCCGGCCAGTCTTCCTTTCTTACAGCTGTATCTCCCAACCAAACTCTTAAATAAACCTTCTGGATGCAATTTTCTCTTTCAGAATCTGATTCCTGGGAACCCAATGAAAGAAAATTTAATATGTGTTTAATACCTCATATTTAAAAAATGAAGGGATGAATGAATCAGCAAGTGAATTTTGTACATGATTCTTGGAACTGAGATCAACTTGGGAAATTCCATAAACTCTTGGTGGACATGTTCCCCCTAGGTTTATTTGTTTGCTCATTTATTAATTTATAATTATTACATCCATGCATCCATCCATGCAGCAAGTATTTATTACACAGTTAAAACATGCCAAGTACTGTGCTAAATGCCAGAGAGATCGTGGTGAACAGGAGAGATATAATCCTAGCCTTATGGTGGTCATCACCTAAGATGCAAAGATGCTTTACATATTGGTTGCATGAAAAGTGAAGATATGTGAAGACTTCTGGGGGACAAAGAGAAATCGAAGCTTCTGTGGCCCCAGATAAGGCCGATGGGCAGGGAGCCTGGTGGGGTGCAGAGGGTGTCGGGTGGTAGGAGTTGATGATGTCCATCCACCTCAGCCAGACCAAGACTTACGTGTGGTCCCGACAGCAGTCACCACCTCACTCTCGCTGCCATCATCCAGTACAGCCAACAGTGAGACTTCATACTCAGTGCCAGGATCCAGGCCCTTAATCACATGGGAGTCTTGGTCCTCTTTTAGTAAAACCTGGAAAGCACTTAGTGTTTAGTTGAATAACAGGAGAACACCAAGAGAAAATAATGAAAAGGAAAAATGTTGCCCCAGGTATAAGTAAGAAACAACTAAGCATACAGGACTCTAGAGTCATCGAACTCAAATTTAAAGTCAAATCAGAGACCTTATTCCTTTGGATTCCCTCAACACATAAACTATGGAGATCACAAAAGTGGCATTTTGAAGTTTTTTTAGATGTCATTTGGGAAAGTCAGAGAATCTGAAAAGATATAAAATGTGTCACTAAAGCACCTGCAAAAATGCACGTGCTTGGTTTTGACACTTATAAAACTCCAGGCCGTGCAATACATGAGTTACTTCTGGGATTCTCCATCTACTTTAAAGGGAAGACCAACGCAGATGCAGCAGGGGGTCTTCTCTTCCTGACAAAACGCTCCAGATTAATTTTCAGCCTGTTTCCCACGACTCACTTCCTCCGTCTTCCCACCGTAGACTGGGATCCACATCAGCTTGTGCTGTCCTTCATCTGCCGAGAGGGGATGCCAGGTCACCCTGAAGCCATCTGTCGTCACCTCATCAATTTCCAAGTATTGCTGGGCTGGCACTTCCTCTGGGGGCCAAGGAAAGAGACTCTGTGAGGAAATTGAGAAGACAAGAAAGCCACCACCCTGGGGCCGTGGGAAGAGAAGGCGCCCTCTGAGCCGTTCCTCGCTTTGGGAGGGGACTGCTAAGGGCAGCACCCACCAGCCCAATGTGATCTTCCCGGCATTTCTGTTTGCAGCATTCACCCACAGTGTAAACTAGGGAGACTTGGGACAGAGCAGACTGTACAGTGTCCCAGTCATTTCCAGAAAACTTTGGCCCTCTACTTGACTCTTTTTGTTAACTGTAAAAAATAGGAGTGCCACATTCATCATTTGACAAAGATAATATTTTTCCTAGTATTTTGAGGAAAATAATGAAATGGTGCCCTAGAAGTCTGAGAAATGTCCCTTTTAACTTTACGCACTTCCTTTTTCTTTACATTTGTCTATTATGGTCTACCTTCAATATTATTTTGTATTGGCTTCAGGTGTAGTTAGACACCCGTACATCGCAATACTTCACATGGTTCCCACCAACACCTGGAGCATCCACCTGGCACCACGCACAGTCATCGTAACGTCATTGACTATATTTGATGGCTTCATTCACTTTCATGCCTAAGGCTTTCTCTACGAGTAAGTTCAGTCCTAGAGTAGAAGCTTCAGCCTTTTAATGCTGTACACGTGGTAGCCATCAGAAGTGAAATATAATTTATCAGGCCTTCCATTATTTCATTGCTTACACACTTCTGAGATGTACACCAGAGGGTATAACATCCACCTATACCCCGATGAATTGCCAATCACTGATTTTATTATTTGAAATCAGAGATTTTCAGAACTTTGTCAGAACCCCATGAGAATTCCAACTGGAGGTAGCCCTTGGGAGATTTTGTGAAATGACTGAACTTTTTGCAGTGAATATTATTTCTCAATAGTAGGTCAAAAACTTTTGGATATCAATAATTTTGGAAGTTCTATGTAATATATGCACATAGGAATATAAGAAAGTTGTGAAACTGCTATATTGATAGAACAAAAGAAAAACAATATGAGGTTAGGAACAGAACAATGTACACTTTCTTTTAACTGAGACCTTCTGAATTTCGATGGTCTCTTTTGCTTGGTTTGATAGAAAATAATTAGCCATTATGCAGCCTAGTTACCTAATTGTTAAGTTTGTTAGTAATAATATAAAATAAAATTTAAAATGCAATCTCTTTAAAATCACAATTGAAGAAGTTGCACCATTTCTTTCTTATTTTTAATCCTTACCCGAGGATATGTTTATTGATACTTTAGAGAGAGAGGTAGGAAGGAGAGAGAGAGAGAGAAAGAAATATCAATGTGAGAAACATCATTTGCTTCCCTCCCATACGTGCCCTCACCTGGGATCAAACCCGCAACCCAAGTATGTGCCCCGACCAGGAATTGAACCTGTAACCTTTTAGTGTATAGAACAACGCTCCAACCTACTGAACCGCCCAGCCAGGGCAAGAAGCTGGACCATTGTGTGGTTTCTATAGAGTTACTCTCGGGAAATGTTTCACACCATAACAAGGCTTGCTTACCTGTGGTAAACGCACCAGTCAGAGGCTCTGACTGCCCTTCCTCATACAGGGAGGAGATGGCAATAGTGTACTCGGTGAGGGGGGTCAGGCCCTTCAGAGGGAACGTAGTGATAGGATCAACTTCAACCTGCAAAGGAGAGAAGTCACGGTAGCTGTATCGGATACTCTCCGATACTGGAAACAGAAGTCGCTTTATCATTACCTGCAGTTCACGTGGCTGGCGGTGGAGCTATAAATACTGGAAAAAAAATCACTGCATTATAAAACCAGTCAGTTTATAGACACACATTTCTAATCCTACCCTTAAATAGATTACCTATCAGTTAGTTCTCAGGACATCTTTGCAACCAACATTATTTCCACTCACTAACCATCTAGAAAGTCAGAGTGACCTTTACCAAAATATAACATGTGTCATGTTCTACCTAAAACCTCCATTGGCTGTCTTTCGAATGAAAACCAGGCACCCTGCAGTGACCTCTTGGCCTTGCATCATCTGGACCACTTTACCCATGTTCTCATTGCCCTCTGGGCTCCCACCACACTGCCCTTCCATCAGGTCCATGGCTCCCTCACCTCAGGGCCTTTGCACAAGCAATTTATTTTTCCTAGGACCCTATTTCCCTAGGTCTGTCAAAGTTAGGCCTCCTCATTTGTCAGGGCAGAGCTTAAATTTCACCTCCTCAGAGGGGATTTCTCTTTCCATCTATCTCAGCAGGGTTATTCTCGAACAATGCCCTTGTTTGTGTCCTCCCTAGCACCAATCACAGACAGAAACTATTTTATTTCCTTCCAAACTTGTTTACTGTTTACCTCCTACACAGAGTATAAGCCCCATGAGGGCAAAATGTTTAGCGTTTGCACTACTGGATGTTGAATTGTTGTTTTTTTTGAGTGAATAAGAATAAGTAAATGAAAATTCAGATGGAGGCAACAAAGAGCCTTTTTAAATTTATTTTTTAATTATATTTTATCGATTATGCTATTACAGTTGTCCTGACTTTTCACCCCTTGCTCCCTTCACCCAGCACCCCCCGTTCCCTCAGGCAATCCCCCCATCATTATGTCAATGGGTCATGTGTATAAGCTCTTTTGGTACTCTACTTCCTATACTATACTTCACATCCCTATGGCTATTCTGTAACTGCCTATTTGTACTTTTTTTTTTCATTTCTAAACTTTTTTTTAATGTTGTTCAAGTACAGTTGTCCCCATTTTCCTCCCCCTATTTGTACTTCTTAATTCCCTCACCTCTTCACTCATTTTCTCCCTTCCCTCCCATATGGCAACCATCTGGTAACTAACTTCTTTTCTCTTGCTGCTTTTAAGAGTCTTTCTTTATCTTCAACCTTTGGCCTTTTACTTATGATGTGTCTTGGAGTGGGCCTCTTTGCATCCGTCATAATCGGGACTCTCTGTGCTTCCTGGACTTGCATGTCTATTTCCTCCCCCAAATTAGGGAAGTTTTTTTCACTCTTTTTCAGATAGATTTCCAATTCCTTGCTCTTTATCTTCTCCTTCTGGCTGTGAAGGAGAAGACCCCTGTGATGTGAACGTTGGACCTCTTGAATTTTTCCCAGAGGCTGTTTATACAATCCTTCTTTTTTCTTATTGTTCTGCAAGGTTGTTTTTTGCTTCCTTATATTCCAAATCATTGATTTGATTCTTGACTTCATCCACTCTACTATTGTTTCTCTATAAATTGTTCTTTATTTCAATTACTGTATCCTTCATTTCTGACTGGGTCTTTTTTATGCTGCTGAGGTCCTCACTAAGTTCCTTGAGCATCCTTATAACCAGTGTTTTGAACTCTGCATCTGATAGATTGCTTAACTCCATTTCATTTAGCTCTTTTTCTGGAGTTTTGATCTGTCCTTTTATTTGGGCCATGCTTCTTTCTCTCCTCATTTTGGCAGCCTCCCTGTGTTTGTTTCTGTGTATTAGGTAGAGTTGTTTTGACTCTGTGTCTTGGTGGTGTACCCTAATGTAGTAGGTGTCCTTTAGGGCACAGCCTCCCCTAACACCCAAGCTGGGTACATGAGGTGTGCCCTTCATGTGGGCCAAGTACACCTTCCTCTTATAGTTGAGCCTTGGTTGCTATTGGCCAGGTCAATGGGAGGGATTTACCTAAGCCAGTCAATTGCAAGGACTGGTTGTTACCACTGATCACCAACCTCTGTTGTCCATGGAGGATCAGCTGTGTAGGTGCAGAGTAGTGGTGCTCCACTGTTGTCTGTCACTGTCCACTGGGTGCACTGGCCCTGGGGTTTCCTGGGTGGTACAGTCCAGGGTCAGCCCCCACCAGTGTTTTGCATGGGGAACACTGCCTAAGCTGTAAAGCAATCTGAGATGGCTGCTACTTGTGCTGGGCTTGGAGATTCCCAGGCAAAGCCAAGCTGTGACTCTAATCTGGCAGCTGTGAGAGCTCACTGAAGCCAGCTGTTGCTTATTTGATAAGATTTATGAGCTAAAACCAGCCATTTCTATGGAAAAGCGGCTTCATGGGCCTACAAGTTGGGTGGGGTAGAGCCTCTGAGGATCTCCACTGTGGGTCAAATAATGTTAGCCAGGTTGATGGAGTCTCAGATATGACACAGGCCTACCAGCTCTGTTGGGGGAGGGTACAGCAAAGGGACAATGGCATCTGCTCACCTTGATGCCAGATACTTCAGTTCCTCCCTGTATTATCACTGGTGCCATTCAAGCTGCTATCCCAGTGCTGGAGCTCAAAGGGAGTAAGTCTGAGTAGGTGATCCATGTGTGGGTTCTTTAAGAGGAACTGCTTGGGACTCCAGAAGTTTCTTCCACTGACTCAATCCCCACTGGTTTTTGTAGCCAGAAGTTGTGGGGACTTATCTTCCTGGCATCGGAATCCTGGGCTGTGGGGACTGGGTGTTGATCTGGGACTCCTCACTCCTGAGATATCCCTCCCAAATTTTTATCCTTGTGGGTGTGGGACCAGCCCATTATGCATCTACACACCTCCTACCAATCTGGGTGAATGTGGTTTCTTTCATTCTGTAGTTGTCAGACTTCCATTCACCTTGATTTCATAGTTGTCAGACTTCCATTCAGCTCGATTTCTGATGTTTCTGAGTGATGGTTGTTCTATATTTTAGTTGTAATTTTGACATGGCTGTGCAAAGGGGCAAGCCATGTCTGCCCATGCTGCCGTCTTGTCCAGAAGTCAATAAAGAGCCTTTTTAAAAGACATAATAAAAAACTCATCTAACCTATGAGCCAATCCAGAAAGTATATAAATCCTAAA